>NW_027474897.1:0-23722 GCF_050947335.1 Megachile rotundata | reverse complement strand
GCTTATATGATCGATATAACGACAATTACTATACTTATTACACTCACTGTTATCAAACTAACTCATATTATTGGCCATATTATGGTTATATGACCGATAGAACGACAATTACTATACTTATTACACTCACTATTAACAATCTAACTCATATTATTAGCCATATTATGGTTATATGACCGATAGAACGACAATTACTATACTTATTACTCTTATTATTATCAATCTAACTCATATTATTAGCCATATTATGCTTATATGATCGATAGGACGACAATTACTATACTGATTACTCTTATCATTATCAATCTAAATCATATTATTAGCCATATTATGCTTATATGATCGATATAACGACAATTACTATACTTATTACTCTTATTATTATCAATCCAACTCATATTATTAGCCATATTATGCTTATATGATCGATAGGACGACAATTACTATAATCATTACTCTTATTTTTATCAATCTAACTCATATTATTAGCCATATTATGCTTATGTAATCGATAGGACGACAATTACTATACTCATTACTCTTATTATTATCAATCTAACTCATATTATTAGCCATATTATGCTTATATGATCGATAGGACGACAATTACTATACTCATTACTCTTATTATTATCAATCTAACTCATATTATTAGGCATATTATGCTTATATGATCGATATAACGACAATTACTATACTTATTACACTCACTTTAATCAAACTAACTCATATTATTAGCCATATTATGGTTATATGACCGATAGAACGACAATTACTATACTTATTACTCTTATTATTATCAATCTAACTCATATTATTAGCCATATTATGCTTATATGATCGACAGGACGACAATAACTATACTCATTACTCTTATTATTATCAATCTAACTCATATTATTAGCCATATTATGCTTATATGATCGATAGGACGACAATTACTATACTCATTACTCTTATTATTATCAATCTAACTCATATTATTAGCCATATTATGCTTATATGATCGATAGGACGACAATTACTATACTCATTACTCTTATTATTATCAATCTAACTCATATTATTAGCCATATTATGCTTATATGATCGATATAACGACAATTACTATACTTATTACACTCACTGTTATCAAACTAACTCATATTATTGGCCATATTATGGTTATATGACCGATAGAACGACAATTACTATACTTATTACACTCACTATTATCAATCTAACTCATATTATTAGCCATATTATGGTTATATGACCGATAGAACGACAATTACTATACTTATTACTCTTATTATTATCAATCTAACTCATATTATTAGCCATATTATGCTTATATGATCGATAGGACGACAATTACTATACTGATTACTCTTATCATTATCAATCTAAATCATATTATTAGCCATATTATGCTTATATGATCGATATAACGACAATTACTATAATCATTACTCTTATTATTATCAATCTAACTCATATTATTAGCCATATTATGCTTATGTAATCGATAGGACGACAATTACTATACTCATTACTCTTATTATTATCAATCTAACTCATATTATTAGCCATATTATGCTTATATGATCGATAGGACGACAATTACTATACTCATTACTCTTATTATTATCAATCTAACTCATATTATTAGGCATATTATGCTTATATGATCGATATAACGACAATTAATATACTTATTACTCTCATTATTATCAATCTAACTCATATTATTAGCCATATTGTGCTTATATGATCGATAGAACGACAATTACTATACTTATTACTCTTATTATTATCAATCTAACTCACATTATTAGCCATATTATGCTTATATGATCGATAGGACGACAATTACTATACATATTACTCTCATTATTATCAATCTAACTCATATTATTAGCCATATTATGCTTATATGATCGATAGGACGACAATTACTATACTCATTACTCTTATCATTATCAATCTAAATCATATTATTAGCCATATTATGCTTATATGATCGATATAACGACAATTACTATACTTATTACACTCACTGTTGTCAAACTAACTCATATTATTAGCCATATTATGGTTATATGACCGATAGATCGACAATTACTATACTTATTACACTCACTATTATCAATCTAACTCATATTATTAGCCATATTATGGTTATATGACCGATAGAACGACAATTACTATACTTATTACTCTTATTATTATCAATCTAACTCATATTATTACCCATATTATGCTTATATTATCGATAGGACGACAATTACTATACTGATTACTCTTATCATTATCAATCTAAATCATATTATTAGCCATATTATGCTTATATGATCGATATAACGACAATTACTATAATCATTACTCTTATTATTATCAATCTAACTCATATTATTAGCCATATTATGCTTATGTAATCGATAGGACGACAATTACTATACTCATTACTCTTATTATTATCAATCTAACTCATATTATTAGCCATATTATGCTTATATGATCGATAGGACGACAATTACTATACTCATTACTCTTATTATTATCAATCTAACTCATATTATTAGGCATATTATGCTTATATGATCGATATAACGACAATTAATATACTTATTACTCTCATTATTATCAATCTAACTCATATTATTAGCCATATTGTGCTTATATGATCGATAGAACGACAATTACTATACTTATTACTCTTATTATTATCAATCTAACTCACATTATTAGCCATATTATGCTTATATGATCGATAGGACGACAATTACTATACATATTACTCTCATTATTATCAATCTAACTCATATTATTAGCCATATTGTGCTTATATGATCGATAGAACGACAATTACTATACTTATTACTCTTATTATTATCAATCCAACTCATATTATTAGCCATATTATGCTTATATGATCGATAGGACGACAATTACTATAATCATTACTCTTATTATTATCAATCTAACTCATATTATTAGCCATATTATGCTTATATAATCGATAGGACGACAATTACTATACTCATTACTCTTATTATTATCAATCTAACTCATATTATTAGCCATATTATGCTTATATGATCGATAGGACGACAATTACTATACTCATTACTCTTATTATTATCAATCTAACTCATATTATTAGCCATATTATGCTTATATGATCGGTAGGACGACAATTACTATACTCATTACTCTTATTATTATCAATCTAACTCATATTATTAGCCATATTATGCTTATATGATCGATAGGACGACAATTACTATACTCATTACTCTTATTATTATCAATCTAACTCATATTATTAGGCATATTATGCTTATATGATCGATATAACGACAATTACTATACTTATTACACTCACTGTTATCAATCCAACTCATATTACTAGCCATATTATGGTTATATGTCCGATAGAACGACAATTACTATACATATTACTCTTATTATTATCAATCTAACTCATATTATTAGCCATATTATGCTTATATGATCGATAGGACGATAATTACTATACTCATTACTCTTATTATTATCAATCTAACTCATATTATTAGCCATATTATGCTTATATGATCGATATAACGACAATTACTATACTTATTACACTCACTGTTATCAAACTAACTCATATTATTGGCCATATTATGGTTATATGACCGATAGAACGACAATTACTATACTTATTACACTCACTATTATCAATCTAACTCATATTATTAGCCATATTATGGTTATATGACCGATAGAACGACAATTACTATACTTATTACTCTTATTATTATCAATCTAACTCATATTATTAGCCATATTATGCTTATATGATCGATAGGACGACAATTACTATACTGATTACTCTTATCATTATCAATCTAAATCATATTATTAGCCATATTATGCTTATATGATCTATATAACGACAATTACTATACTTATTACACTCATTATTATCAATCTAACTCATATTATTAGCCATATTATGCTTATATGATCGATATAACGACAATTACTATACTTATTACTCTCATTATTATCAATCTAACTCATATTATTAGCCATATTATGGTTATATGACCGATAGAACGACAATTACTATACTTATTACTCTCATTACTATCAATCTAACTCATATTATTAGCCATATTATGCTTATATGATCGATAGGACGACAATTACTATACTCATTACTCTTATCATTATCAATCTAAATCATATTATTAGCCATATTATGCTTATATGATCGATATAACGACAATTACTATACTTATTACACTCACTGTTATCAAACTAACTCATATTATTAGCCATATTATGGTTATATGACCGATAGATCGACAATTACTATACTTATTGCACTCACTGTTATCAAACTAACTCATATTATTAGCCATATTATGGTTATATGACCGATAGAACGACAATTACTATACTTATTACACTCACTGTTATCAAACTAACTCATATTATTAGCCATATTATGCTTATATGATCGATATAACCACAATTACTATACTTATTACTCTCATTATTATCAATCTAACTCATATTATTAGCCATATTATGGTTATATGACCGATAGCACGACAATTACTATACTTATTACTCTCATTATTATCAATCTAACTCATATTATTAGCCATATTATGGTTATATGACCGATAGAACGACAATTACTATACTTATTACTCTCATTACTATCAATCTAACTCATATTATTAGCCATATTATGCTTATATGATCGATAGGACGACAATTACTATACTCATTACTCTTATTATTATCAATCTAACTCATATTATTAGCCATATTATGCTTATATGATCGATATAACGACAATTACTATACTTATTACACTCACTGTTATCAAACTAACTCATATTATTGGCCATATTATGGTTATATGACCGATAGAACGACAATTACTATACTTATTACACTCACTATTATCAATCTAACTCATATTATTAGCCATATTATGGTTATATGACCGATAGAACGACAATTACTATTCTTATTACTCTTATTATTATCAATCTAACTCATATTATTAGCCATATTATGCTTATATGATCGATAGGACGACAATTACTATACTGATTACTCTTATCATTATCAATCTAAATCATATTATTAGCCATATTATGCTTATATGATCTATATAACGACAATTACTATACTTATTACACTCATTATTATCAATCTAACTCATATTATTAGCCATATTATGCTTATATGATCGATATAACGACAATTACTATACTTATTACTCTCATTATTATCAATCTAACTCATATTATTAGCCATATTATGGTTATATGACCGATAGAACGACAATTACTATACTTATTACTCTCATTACTATCAATCTAACTCATATTATTAGCCATATTATGCTTATATGATCGATAGGACGACAATTACTATACTCATTACTCTTATCATTATCAATCTAAATCATATTATTAGCCATATTATGCTTATATGATCGATATAACGACAATTACTATACTTATTACACTCACTGTTATCAAACTAACTCATATTATTAGCCATATTATGCTTATATGATCGATAGAACGACAATTACTATACTTATTACTCTCATTATTATCAATCTAACTCATATTATTAGCCATATTATGCTTATATGATCGATAGGACGACAATTACTATACTCATTACTCTTATTATTATCAATCTAACTCATATTATTAGCCATATTATGCGTATATGATCGATAGGACGACAATTACTATACTCATTACTCTTATCATTATCAATCTAAATCATATTATTAGCCATATTATGCTTATATGATCGATATAACGACAATTACTATACTTATTACACTCACTGTTATCAAACTAACTCATATTATTGGCCATATTATGGTTATATGACCGATAGAACGACAATTACTATACTTATTACACTCACTATTATGAATCTAACTCATATTATTAGCCATATTATGGTTATATGACCGATAGAACGACAATTACTATACTTATTACTCTTATTATTATCAATCTAACTCATATTATTACCCATATTATGCTTATATTATCGATAGGACGACAATTACTATACTGATTACTCTTATCATTATCAATCTAAATCATATTATTAGTCATATTATGCTTATATGATCGATATAACGACAATTACTATAATCATTACTCTTATTATTATCAATCTAACTCATATTATTAGCCATATTATGCTTATGTAATCGATAGGACGACAATTACTATACTCATTACTCTTATTATTATCAATCTAACTCATATTATTAGCCATATTATGCTTATATGATCGATAGGACGACAATTACTATACTCATTACTCTTATTATTATCAATCTAACTCATATTATTAGGCATATTATGCTTATATGATCGATATAACGACAATTAATATACTTATTACTCTCATTATTATCAATCTAACTCATATTATTAGCCATATTGTGCTTATATGATCGATAGAACGACAATTACTATACTTATTACTCTTATTATTATCAATCTAACTCACATTATTAGCCATATTATGCTTATATGATCGATAGGACGACAATTACTATACATATTACTCTCATTATTATCAATCTAACTCATATTATTAGCCATATTGTGCTTATATGATCGATAGAACGACAATTACTATACTTATTACTCTTATTATTATCAATCCAACTCATATTATTAGCCATATTATGCTTATATGATCGATAGGACGACAATTACTATAATCATTACTCTTATTATTATCAATCTAACTCATATTATTAGCCATATTATGCTTATATAATCGATAGGACGACAATTACTATACTCATTACTCTTATTATTATCAATCTAACTCATATTATTAGCCATATTATGCTTATATGATCGATAGGACGACAATTACTATACTCATTACTCTTATTATTATCAATCTAACTCATATTATTAGCCATATTATGCTTATATGATCGGTAGGACGACAATTACTATACTCATTACTCTTATTATTATCAATCTAACTCATATTATTAGCCATATTATGCTTATATGATCGATAGGACGACAATTACTATACTCATTACTCTTATTATTATCAATCTAACTCATATTATTAGGCATATTATGCTTATATGATCGATATAACGACAATTACTATACTTATTACACTCACTGTTATCAATCCAACTCATATTACTAGCCATATTATGGTTATATGTCCGATAGAACGACAATTACTATACATATTACTCTTATTATTATCAATCTAACTCATATTATTAGCCATATTATGCTTATATGATCGATAGGACGATAATTACTATACTCATTACTCTTATTATTATCAATCTAACTCATATTATTAGCCATATTATGCTTATATGATCGATATAACGACAATTACTATACTTATTACACTCACTGTTATCAAACTAACTCATATTATTGGCCATATTATGGTTATATGACCGATAGAACGACAATTACTATACTTATTACACTCACTATTATCAATCTAACTCATATTATTAGCCATATTATGGTTATATGACCGATAGAACGACAATTACTATACTTATTACTCTTATTATTATCAATCTAACTCATATTATTAGCCATATTATGCTTATATGATCGATAGGACGACAATTACTATACTGATTACTCTTATCATTATCAATCTAAATCATATTATTAGCCATATTATGCTTATATGATCTATATAACGACAATTACTATACTTATTACACTCATTATTATCAATCTAACTCATATTATTAGCCATATTATGCTTATATGATCGATATAACGACAATTACTATACTTATTACTCTCATTATTATCAATCTAACTCATATTATTAGCCATATTATGGTTATATGACCGATAGAACGACAATTACTATACTTATTACTCTCATTACTATCAATCTAACTCATATTATTAGCCATATTATGCTTATATGATCGATAGGACGACAATTACTATACTCATTACTCTTATCATTATCAATCTAAATCATATTATTAGCCATATTATGCTTATATGATCGATATAACGACAATTACTATACTTATTACACTCACTGTTATCAAACTAACTCATATTATTAGCCATATTATGGTTATATGACCGATAGATCGACAATTACTATACTTATTGCACTCACTGTTATCAAACTAACTCATATTATTAGCCATATTATGGTTATATGACCGATAGAACGACAATTACTATACTTATTACACTCACTGTTATCAAACTAACTCATATTATTAGCCATATTATGCTTATATGATCGATATAACCACAATTACTATACTTATTACTCTCATTATTATCAATCTAACTCATATTATTAGCCATATTATGGTTATATGACCGATAGCACGACAATTACTATACTTATTACTCTCATTATTATCAATCTAACTCATATTATTAGCCATATTATGGTTATATGACCGATAGAACGACAATTACTATACTTATTACTCTCATTACTATCAATCTAACTCATATTATTAGCCATATTATGCTTATATGATCGATAGGACGACAATTACTATACTCATTACTCTTATTATTATCAATCTAACTCATATTATTAGCCATATTATGCTTATATGATCGATATAACGACAATTACTATACTTATTACACTCACTGTTATCAAACTAACTCATATTATTGGCCATATTATGGTTATATGACCGATAGAACGACAATTACTATACTTATTACACTCACTATTATCAATCTAACTCATATTATTAGCCATATTATGGTTATATGACCGATAGAACGACAATTACTATTCTTATTACTCTTATTATTATCAATCTAACTCATATTATTAGCCATATTATGCTTATATGATCGATAGGACGACAATTACTATACTGATTACTCTTATCATTATCAATCTAAATCATATTATTAGCCATATTATGCTTATATGATCTATATAACGACAATTACTATACTTATTACACTCATTATTATCAATCTAACTCATATTATTAGCCATATTATGCTTATATGATCGATATAACGACAATTACTATACTTATTACTCTCATTATTATCAATCTAACTCATATTATTAGCCATATTATGGTTATATGACCGATAGAACGACAATTACTATACTTATTACTCTCATTACTATCAATCTAACTCATATTATTAGCCATATTATGCTTATATGATCGATAGGACGACAATTACTATACTCATTACTCTTATCATTATCAATCTAAATCATATTATTAGCCATATTATGCTTATATGATCGATATAACGACAATTACTATACTTATTACACTCACTGTTATCAAACTAACTCATATTATTAGCCATATTATGCTTATATGATCGATAGAACGACAATTACTATACTTATTACTCTCATTATTATCAATCTAACTCATATTATTAGCCATATTATGCTTATATGATCGATAGGACGACAATTACTATACTCATTACTCTTATTATTATCAATCTAACTCATATTATTAGCCATATTATGCGTATATGATCGATAGGACGACAATTACTATACTCATTACTCTTATCATTATCAATCTAAATCATATTATTAGCCATATTATGCTTATATGATCGATATAACGACAATTACTATACTTATTACACTCACTGTTATCAAACTAACTCATATTATTGGCCATATTATGGTTATATGACCGATAGAACGACAATTACTATACTTATTACACTCACTATTATGAATCTAACTCATATTATTAGCCATATTATGGTTATATGACCGATAGAACGACAATTACTATACTTATTACTCTTATTATTATCAATCTAACTCATATTATTACCCATATTATGCTTATATGATCGATAGGACGACAATTACTATACTGATTACTCTTATCATTATCAATCTAAATCATATTATTAGCCATATTATGCTTATATGATCGATATAACGACAATTACTATAATCATTACTCTTATTATTATCAATCTAACTCATATTATTAGCCATATTATGCTTATGTAATCGAAAGGACGACAATTACTATACTCATTACTCTTATTATTATCAATCTAACTCATATTATTAGCCATATTATGCTTATATGATCGATAGGACGACAATTACTATACTCATTACTCTTATTATTATCAATCTAACTCATATTATTAGGCATATTATGCTTATATGATCGATATAACGACAATTAATATACTTATTACTCTCATTATTATCAATCTAACTCATATTATTAGCCATATTGTGCTTATATGATCGATAGAACGACAATTACTATACTTATTACTCTTATTATTATCAATCTAACTCACATTATTAGCCATATTATGCTTATATGATCGATAGGACGACAATTACTATACATATTACTCTCATTTTTATCAATCTAACTCATATTATTAGCCATATTGTGCTTATATGATCGATAGAACGACAATTACTATACTTATTACTCTTATTATTATCAATCCAACTCATATTATTAGCCATATTATGCTTATATGATCGATAGGACGACAATTACTATAATCATTACTCTTATTATTATCAATCTAACTCATATTATTAGCCGTATTATGCTTATATAATCGATAGGACGACAATTACTATACTCATTACTCTTATTATTATCAATCTAACTCATATTATTAGCCATATTATGCTTATATGATCGATAGGACGACAATTACTATACTCATTACTCTTATTATTTACAATCTAACTCATATTATTAGCCATATTATGCTTATATGATCGATAGGACGACAATTACTATACTCATTACTCTTATTATTATCAATCTAACTCATATTATTAGCCATATTATGCTTATATGATCGATAGGACGACAATTACTATACTCATTACTCTTATTATTATCAATCTAACTCATATTATTAGGCATATTATGCTTATATGATCGATATAACGACAATTACTATACTTATTACACTCACTGTTATCAATCCAACTCATATTATTAGCCATATTATGCTTATATGATCGATAGGACGACAATAACTATACTAATTACTCTTATTATTATCAGTCTAACTCATATTATGAGCCATATTATGCTTATATGATCGATAGGACGACAATTACTATACTCATTACTCTTATTATTATCAATCTAACTCATATTATTAGCCATATTATGCTTCTATGATCGATAGGACGACAATTACTATACTCATTACTCTTATTATTATCAATCTAACTCATATTATTAGCCATATTATGCTTACATGATCGATAGGACGACAATTACTATACTCATTACTCTTATTATTATCAATCTAACTCATATTATTAGCCATATTATGCTTGTATGATCGATAGGACGACAATTACTATACTCATTACTCTTATTATTATCAATCTAACTCATATTATTAGGCATATTATGCTTATATGATCGATATAACGACAATTAATATACTTATTACTCTCATTATTATCAATCTAACTCATATTATTAGCCGTATTGTGCTTATATGATCGATAGAACGACAATTACTATACTTATTACTCTTATTATTATCAATCTAACTCACATTATTAGCCATATTATGCTTATATGATCGATAGGACGACAATTACTATACATATTACTCTCATTTTTATCAATCTAACTCATATTATTAGCCATATTGTGCTTATATGATCGATAGAACGACAATTACTATACTTATTACTCTTATTATTATCAATCCAACTCATATTATTAGCCATATTATGCTTATATGATCGATAGGACGACAATTACTATAATCATTACTCTTATTATTATCAATCTAACTCATATTATTAGCGATATTATGCTTGTATGATCGATAGGACGACAATTACTATACTCATTACTCTTATTATTATCAATCTAACTCATATTATTAGGCATATTATGCTTATATGATCGATATAACGACAATTAATATACTTATTACTCTCATTATTATCAATCTAACTCATATTATTAGCCGTATTGTGCTTATATGATCGATAGAACGACAATTACTATACTTATTACTCTTATCATTTTCAATCTAAATCATATTATTAGCCATATTATGCTTATATGATCGATATAACGACAATTACTATACTTATTACACTCACTTTAATCAAACTAACTCATATTATTAGCCATATTATGGTTATATGACCGATAGAACGACAATTACTATACTTATTACTCTTATTATTATCAATCTAACTCATATTATTAGCCATATTATGCTTATATGATCGATATAACGACAATTACTATACTTATTACACTCACTGTTATCAATCCAACTCATATTACTAGCCATATTATGGTTATATGACCGATAGAACGACAATTACTATACATATTACTCTTATTATTATCAATCTAACTCATATTATTAGCCATATTATGCTTATATGATCGATAGGACGACAATTACTATACTCATTACTCTTATTATTATCAATCTAACTCATATTATTAGCCATATTATGCTTATATGATCGATATAACGACAATTACTATACTTATTACACTCACTGTTATCAAACTAACTCATATTATTGGCCATATTATGGTTATATGACCGATAGAACGACAATTACTATACTTATTACACTCACTATTATCAATCTAACTCATATTATTAGCCATATTATGGTTATATGACCGATAGAACGACAATTACTATACTTATTACTCTTATTATTATCAATCTAACTCATATTATTAGCCATATTATGCTTATATGATCGATAGGACGACAATTACTATACTGATTACTCTTATCATTATCAATCTAAATCATATTATTAGCCATATTATGCTTATATGATCGATATAACGACAATTACTATACTTATTACACTCATTATTATCAATCTAACTCATATTATTAGCCATATTATGCTTATATGATCGATATAACGACAATTACTATACTTATTACTCTCATTATTATCAATCTAACTCATATTATTAGCCATATTATGGTTATATGACCGATAGAACGACAATTACTATACTTATTACTCTCATTACTATCAATCTAACTCATATTATTAGCCATATTATGCTTATATGATCGATAGGACGACAATTACTATACTCATTACTCTTATCATTATCAATCTAAATCATATTATTAGCCATATTATGCTTATATGATCGATATAACGACAATTACTATACTTATTACACTCACTGTTATCAAACTAACTCATATTATTAGCCATATTATGGTTATATGACCGATAGAACGACAATTACTATACTTATTACTCTTATTATTATCAATCTAACTCATATTATTACCCATATTATGCTTATATTATCGATAGGACGACAATTACTATACTGATTACTCTTATCATTATCAATCTAAATCATATTATTAGCCATATTATGCTTATATGATCGATATAACGACAATTACTATAATCATTACTCTTATTATTATCAATCTAACTCATATTATTAGCCATATTATGCTTATGTAATCGATAGGACGACAATTACTATACTCATTACTCTTATTATTATCAATCTAACTCATATTATTAGCCATATTATGCTTATATGATCGATAGGACGACAATTACTATACTCATTACTCTTATTATTATCAATCTAACTCATATTATTAGGCATATTATGCTTATATGATCGATATAACGACAATTAATATACTTATTACTCCCATTATTATCAATCTAACTCATATTATTAGCCATATTGTGCTTATATGATCGATAGAACGACAATTACTATACTTATTACTCTTATTATTATCAATCTAACTCACATTATTAGCCATATTATGCTTATATGATCGATAGGACGACAATTACTATACATATTACTCTCATTATTATCAATCTAACTCATATTATTAGCCATATTGTGCTTATATGATCGATAGAACGACAATTACTATACTTATTACTCTTATTATTATCAATCCAACTCATATTATTAGCCATATTATGCTTATATGATCGATAGGACGACAATTACTATAATCATTACTCTTATTATTATCAATCTAACTCATATTATTAGCCATATTATGCTTATATAATCGATAGGACGACAATTACTATACTCATTACTCTTATTATTATCAATCTAACTCATATTATTAGCCATATTATGCTTATATGATCGATAGGACGACAATTACTATACTCATTACTCTTATTATTATCAATCTAACTCATATTATTAGCCATATTATGCTTATATGATCGGTAGGACGACAATTACTATACTAATTACTCTTATTATTATCAATCTAACTCATATTATTAGCCATATTATGCTTATATGATCGATAGGACGACAATTACTATACTCATTACTCTTATTATTATCAATCTAACTCATATTATTAGGCATATTATGCTTATATGATCGATATAACGACAATTACTATACTTATTACACTCACTGTTATCAATCCAACTCATATTACTAGCCATATTATGGTTATATGACCGATAGAACGACAATTACTATACATATTACTCTTATTATTATCAATCTAACTCATATTATTAGCCATATTATGCTTATATGATCGATAGGACGACAATTACTATACTCATTACTCTTATTATTATCAATCTAACTCATATTATTAGCCATATTATGCTTATATGATCGATATAACGACAATTACTATACTTATTACACTCACTGTTATCAAACTAACTCATATTATTGGCCATATTATGGTTATATGACCGATAGAACGACAATTACTATACTTATTACACTCACTATTATCAATCTAACTCATATTATTAGCCATATTATGGTTATATGACCGATAGAACGACAATTACTATACTTATTACTCTTATTATTATCAATCTAACTCATATTATTAGCCATATTATGCTTATATGATCGATAGGACGACAATTACTATACTGATTACTCTTATCATTATCAATCTAAATCATATTATTAGCCATATTATGCTTATATGATCTATATAACGACAATTACTATACTTACTACACTCATTATTATCAATCTAACTCATATTATTAGCCATATTATGCTTATATGATCGATATAACGACAATTACTATACTTATTACTCTCATTATTATCAATCTAACTCATATTATTAGCCATATTATGGTTATATGACCGATAGAACGACAATTACTATACTTATTACTCTCATTACTATCAATCTAACTCATATTATTAGCCATATTATGCTTATATGATCGATAGGACGACAATTACTATACTCATTACTCTTATTATTATCAATCTAACTCATATTATTAGCCATATTATGCTTATATGATCGATATAACGACAATTACTATACTTATTACACTCACTGTTATCAAACTAACTCATATTATTGGCCATATTATGGTTATATGACCGATAGAACGACAATTACTATACTTATTACACTCACTATTATCAATCTAACTCATATTATTAGCCATATTATGGTTATATGACCGATAGAACGACAATTACTATACTCATTACTCTTATTATTATCAATCTAACTCATATTATTAGCCATATTATGCTTATATGATCGATAGGACGACAATTACTATACTCATTACTCTTATTATTATCAATCTAACTCATATTATTAGGCATATTATGCTTATATGATCGATATAACGACAATTACTATACTTATTACACTCACTGTTATCAATCCAACTCATATTACTAGCCATATTATGGTTATATGACCGATAGAACGACAATTACTATACTTATTACTCTTATTATTATCAATCTAACTCATATTATTAGCGATATTATGGTTATATGACCGATAGAACGACAATTACTATACTTATTACTCTTATTATTATCAATCTAACTCATATTATTAGCCATATTATGCTTATATGATCGATAGGACGACAATTACTATACTCATTACTCTTATTATTATCAATCTAACTCATATTATTAGGCATATTATGCTTATATGATCGATATAACGACAATTAATATACTTATTACTCTCATTATTATCAATCTAACTCATATTATTAGCCATATTGTGCTTATATGATCGATAGAACGACAATTACTATACTTATTACTCTTATTATTATCAATCTAACTCACATTATTAGCCATATTATGCTTATATGATCGATAGGACGACAATTACTATACATATTACTCTCATTATTATCAATCTAACTCATATTATTAGCCATATTATGCTTATATGATCGATAGGACGACAATTACTATACTCATTACTCTTATTATTATCAATCTAACTCATATTATTAGGCATATTATGCTTATATGATCGATATAACGACAATTACTATACTTATTACACTCACTGTTATCAATCCAACTCATATTACTAGCCATATTATGGTTATATGACCGATAGAACGACAATTACTATACTTATTACTCTTATTATTATCAATCTAACTCATATTATTAGCGATATTATGCTTATATGATCGATAGGACGACAATTACTATACTGATTACTCTTATCATTATCAATCTAAATCATATTATTAGCCATATTATGCTTATATGATCGATAGGACGACAATTACTATACTCATTACTCTTATTATTATCAATCTAACTCATATTATTAGCCATATTATGCTTATATGATCGATATAACGACAATTGCTATACTTATTACACTCACTGTTATCAAACTAACTCATATTATTGGCCATATTATGGTTATATGACCGATAGAACGACAATTACTATACTTATTACACTCACTATTATCAATCTAACTCATATTATTAGCCATATTATGGTTATATGACCGATAGAACGACAATTACTATACTTATTACTCTTATTATTATCAATCTAACTCATATTATTAGCCATATTATGCTTATATGATCGATAGGACGACAATTACTATACTGATTACTCTTATCATTATCAATCTAAATCATATTATTAGCCATATTATGCTTATATGATCTATATAACGACAATTACTATACTTACTACACTCATTATTATCAATCTAACTCATATTATTAGCCATATTATGCTTATATGATCGATATAACGACAATTACTATACTTATTACTCTCATTATTATCAATCTAACTCATATTATTAGCCATATTATGGTTATATGACCGATAGAACGACAATTACTATACTTATTACTCTCATTACTATCAATCTAACTCATATTATTAGCCATATTATGCTTATATGATCGATAGGACGACAATTACTATACTCATTACTCTTATTATTATCAATCTAACTCATATTATTAGCCATATTATGCTTATATGATCGATATAACGACAATTACTATACTTATTACACTCACTGTTATCAAACTAACTCATATTATTGGCCATATTATGGTTATATGACCGATAGAACGACAATTACTATACTTATTACACTCACTATTATCAATCTAACTCATATTATTAGCCATATTATGGTTATATGACCGATAGAACGACAATTACTATACTCATTACTCTTATTATTATCAATCTAACTCATATTATTAGCCATATTATGCTTATATGATCGATAGGACGACAATTACTATACTCATTACTCTTATTATTATCAATCTAACTCATATTATTAGGCATATTATGCTTATATGATCGATATAACGACAATTACTATACTTATTACACTCACTGTTATCAATCCAACTCATATTACTAGCCATATTATGGTTATATGACCGATAGAACGACAATTACTATACTTATTACTCTTATTATTATCAATCTAACTCATATTATTAGCGATATTATGGTTATATGACCGATAGAACGACAATTACTATACTTATTACTCTGATTATTATCAATCTAACTCATATTATTAGCCATATTATGCTTATATGATCGATAGGACGACAATTACTATACTCATTACTCTTATTATTATCAATCTAACTCATATTATTAGGCATATTATGCTTATATGATCGATATAACGACAATTAATATACTTATTACTCTCATTATTATCAATCTAACTCATATTATTAGCCATATTGTGCTTATATGATCGATAGAACGACAATTACTATACTTATTACTCTTATTATTATCAATCTAACTCACATTATTAGCCATATTATGCTTATATGATCGATAGGACGACAATTACTATACATATTACTCTCATTATTATCAATCTAACTCATATTATTAGCCATATTATGCTTATATGATCGATAGGACGACAATTACTATACTCATTACTCTTATTATTATCAATCTAACTCATATTATTAGGCATATTATGCTTATATGATCGATATAACGACAATTACTATACTTATTACACTCACTGTTATCAATCCAACTCATATTACTAGCCATATTATGGTTATATGACCGATAGAACGACAATTACTATACTTATTACTCTTATTATTATCAATCTAACTCATATTATTAGCGATATTATGGTTATATGACCGATAGAACGACAATTACTATACTTATTACTCTTATTATTATCAATCTAACTCATATTATTACCCATATTATGCTTATATGATCGATAGGACGACAATTACTATACTGATTACTCTTATCATTATCAATCTAAATCATATTATTAGCCATATTATGCTTATATGATCGATATAACGACAATTACTATAATCATTACTCTTATTATTATCAATCTAACTCATATTATTAGCCATATTATGCTTATGTAATCGATAGGACGACAATTACTATACTCATTACTCTTATTATTATCAATCTAACTCATATTATTAGCCATATTATGCTTATATGATCGATAGGACGACAATTACTATACTCATTACTCTTATTATTATCAATCTAACTCATATTATTAGGCATATTATGCTTATATGATCGATATAACGACAATTAATATAACTTATTACTCTCATTATTATCAATCTAACTCATATTATTAGCCATATTGTGCTTATATGATCGATAGAACGACAATTACTATACTTATTACTCTTATTATTATCAATCTAACTCACATTATTAGCCATATTATGCTTATATGATCGATAGGACGACAATTACTATACATATTACTCTCATTATTATCAATCTAACTCATATTATTAGCCATATTGTGCTTATATGATCGATAGAACGACAATTACTATACTTATTACTCTTATTATTATCAATCCAACTCATATTATTAGCCATATTATGCTTATATGATCGATAGGACGACAATTACTATAATCATTACTCTTATTATTATCAATCTAACTCATATTATTAGCCATATTATGCTTATATAATCGATAGGACGACAATTACTATACTCATTACTCTTATTATTATCAATCTAACTCATATTATTAGCCATATTATGCTTATATGATCGATAGGACGACAATTACTATACTCATTACTCTTATTATTATCAATCTAACTCATATTATTAGCCATATTATGCTTATATGATCGGTAGGACGACAATTACTATACTAATTACTCTTATTATTATCAATCTAACTCATATTATTAGCCATATTATGCTTATATGATCGATAGGACGACAATTACTATACTCATTACTCTTATTATTATCAATCTAACTCATATTATTAGGCATATTATGCTTATATGATCGATATAACGACAATTACTATACTTATTACACTCACTGTTATCAATCCAACTCATATTACTAGCCATATTATGGTTATATGACCGATAGAACGACAATTACTATACATATTACTCTTATTATTATCAATCTAACTCATATTATTAGCCATATTATGCTTATAATGATCGATAGGACGACAATTACTATACTCATTACTCTTATTATTATCAATCTAACTCATATTATTAGCCATATTATGCTTATATGATCGATATAACGACAATTACTATACTTATTACACTCACTGTTATCAAACTAACTCATATTATTGGCCATATTATGGTTATATGACCGATAGAACGACAATTACTATACTTATTACACTCACTATTATCAATCTAACTCATATTATTAGCCATATTATGGTTATATGACCGATAGAACGACAATTACTATACTTATTACTCTTATTATTATCAATCTAACTCAATATTATTAGCCATATTATGCTTATATGATCGATAGGACGACAATTACTATACTGATTACTCTTATCATTATCAATCTAAATCATATTATTAGCCATATTATGCTTATATGATCTATATAACGACAATTACTATACTTACTACACTCATTATTATCAATCTAACTCATATTATTAGCCATATTATGCTTATATGATCGATATAACGACAATTACTATACTTATTACTCTCATTATTATCAATCTAACTCATATTATTAGCCATATTATGGTTATATGACCGATAGAACGACAATTACTATACTTATTACTCTCATTACTATCAATCTAACTCATATTATTAGCCATATTATGCTTATATGATCGATAGGACGACAATTACTATACTCATTACTCTTATTATTATCAATCTAACTCATATTATTAGCCATATTATGCTTATATGATCGATATAACGACAATTACTATACTTATTACACTCACTGTTATCAAACTAACTCATATTATTGGCCATATTATGGTTATATGACCGATAGAACGACAATTACTATACTTATTACACTCACTATTATCAATCTAACTCATATTATTAGCCATATTATGGTTATGACCGATAGAACAACGACAATTACTATACTCATTACTCTTATTATTATCAATCTAACTCATATTATTAGCCATATTATGCTTATATGATCGATAGGACGACAATTACTATACTCATTACTCTTATTATTATCAATCTAACTCATATTATTAGGCATATTATGCTTATATGATCGATATAACGACAATTACTATACTTATTACACTCACTGTTATCAATCCAACTCATATTACTAGCCATATTATGGTTATATGACCGATAGAACGACAATTACTATACTTATTACTCTTATTATTATCAATCTAACTCAAATTATTAGCGATATTATGGTTATATGACCGATAGAACGACAATTACTATACTTATTACTCTTATTATTATCAATCTAACTCATATTATTAGCCATATTATGCTTATATGATCGATAGGACGACAATTACTATACTCATTACTCTTATTATTTACAATCTAACTCATATTATTAGCCATATTATGCCTATATGATCGATAGGACGACAATTACTATACTCATTACTCTTATTATTATCAATCTAACTCATATTATTAGCCATATTATGCTTATATGATCGATAGGACGACAATTACTATACTCATTACTCTTATTATTATCAATCTAACTCATATTATTAGGCATATTATGCTTATATGATCGATATAACGACAATTACTATACTTATTACACTCACTGTTATCAATCCAACTCATATTACTAGCCATATTATGGTTATATGACCGATAGAACGACAATTACTATACTTATTACTCTTATTATTATCAATCTAACTCATATTATTAGCGATATTATGGTTATATGACCGATAGAACGACAATTACTATACTTATTACTCTTATTATTATCAATCTAACTCATATTATTACCCATATTATGCTTATATGATCGATAGGACGACAATTACTATACTGATTACTCTTATCATTATCAATCTAAATCATATTATTAGCCATATTATGCTTATATGATCGATATAACGACAATTACTATAATCATTACTCTTATTATTATCAATCTAACTCATATTATTAGCCATATTATGCTTATGTAATCGATAGGACGACAATTACTATACTCATTACTCTTATTATTATCAATCTAACTCATATTATTAGCCATATTATGCTTATATGATCGATAGGACGACAATTACTATACTCATTACTCTTATTATTATCAATCTAACTCATATTATTAGGCATATTATGCTTATATGATCGATATAACGACAATTAATATACTTATTACTCTCATTATTATCAATCTAACTCATATTATTAGCCATATTGTGCTTATATGATCGATAGAACGACAATTACTATACTTATTACTCTTATTATTATCAATCTAACTCACATTATTAGCCATATTATGCTTATATGATCGATAGGACGACAATTACTATACATATTACTCTCATTATTATCAATCTAACTCATATTATTAGCCATATTGTGCTTATATGATCGATAGAACGACAATTACTATACTTATTACTCTTATTATTATCAATCCAACTCATATTATTAGCCATATTATGCTTATATGATCGATAGGACGACAATTACTATAATCATTACTCTTATTATTATCAATCTAACTCATATTATTAGCCATATTATGCTTATATAATCGATAGGACGACAATTACTATACTCATTACTCTTATTATTATCAATCTAACTCATATTATTAGCCATATTATGCTTATATGATCGATAGGACGACAATTACTATACTCATTACTCTTATTATTTACAATCTAACTCATATTATTAGCCATATTATGCTTATATGATCGATAGGACGACAATTACTATACTCATTACTCTTATTATTATCAATCTAACTCATATTATTAGCCATATTATGCTTATATGATCGATAGGACGACAATTACTATACTCATTACTCTTATTATTATCAATCTAACTCATATTATTAGGCATATTATGCTTATATGATCGATATAACGACAATTACTATACTTATTACACTCACTGTTATCAATCCAACTCATATTACTAGCCATATTATGGTTATATGACCGATAGAACGACAATTACTATACTTATTACTCTTATTATTATCAATCTAACTCATATTATTAGCGATATTATGGTTATATGACCGATAGAACGACAATTACTATACTTATTACTCTTATTATTATCAATCTAACTCATATTATTAGCCATATTATGCTTATATGATCGATAGGACGACAATTACTATACTCATTACTCTTATTATTTACAATCTAACTCATATTATTCGCCATATTATGCTTATATGATCGATAGGACGACAATTACTATACTCATTACTCTTATTATTATCAATCTAACTCATATTATTAGCCATATTATGCTTATATGATCGATAGGACGACAATTACTATACTCATTACTCTTATTATTATCAATCTAACTCATATTATTAGGCATATTATGCTTATATGATCGATATAACGACAATTACTATACTTATTACACTCACTGTTATCAATCCAACTCATATTACTAGCCATATTATGGTTATATGACCGATAGAACGACAATTACTATACTTATTACTCTTATTATTATCAATCTAACTCATATTATTAGCGATATTATGGTTATATGACCGATAGAACGACAATTACTATACTTATTACTCTTATTATTATCAATCTAACTCATATTATTACCCATATTATGCTTATATGATCGATAGGACGACAATTACTATACTGATTACTCTTATCATTATCAATCTAAATCATATTATTAGCCATATTATGCTTATATGATCGATATAACGACAATTACTATAATCATTACTCTTATTATTATCAATCTAACTCATATTATTAGCCATATTATGCTTATGTAATCGATAGGACGACAATTACTATACTCATTACTCTTATTATTATCAATCTAACT
>NW_027474896.1:0-23778 GCF_050947335.1 Megachile rotundata | reverse complement strand
AGAACGACAATTACTATACTTATTACTCTTATTATTATCAATCTAACTCATATTAATAGCCACATTATGCTTATATGATCGATAGAACGACAATTACTATACTTATCACTCTTATTATTATCAATCTAACTCATATTATTAGCCATATTATGCTTATATGATCGATAGAACGACAACTACTATACCCATTACTCTTACTATTATCAATCTAACTCATATTATTAGCCATATTATGCTTATATGATCGATAGAACGACAATTACTATACTTATTACACTCAGAATTATCAATCTAACTCATATTATTAACCATGTTATGCAGATATGATCGATAGAACGACAATTACTATCCTTATTACTCTTATTATTATCAATCTAACTCATATTATTAGCCATATTATGCTTATATGACCGATAGAACGACAATTGCTATACTTATTACACTCACTATTATCAATCTAACTCATATTATTAACCATGTTATGCAGACATGTTCGATAGAACGACAATTACTATACTTATTACATTTATTATTATCAATCTAACTCATATTATTAGCCATATTATGGTTATATGACCGATAGAACGACAATTACTATACTTATAACTCTTATTATTATCAATCTGACTCATATTATTAGCCATATTATTGTTATATGACCGATAGAACGACAATTACCATACTTATTACTCCTATTATTATCAATCTAACTCATATTATTAGCCATATTATGCTTATATGATCGATAGAACGACAATTACTATACTCATTACTCTTATTATTATCAATCTAACTCATATTATTAGCCATATTATGCTTATATGATCGATAGAACGACAATTACTATACTTATTACATTTATTATTATCAATCTAACTCATATTATTAGCCATATTACGGTTATATGACCGATAGAACGACAATTACTATACTCATTACTCTTATTATTATCAATCTAACTCATATTATTAGCCATATTATGCTTATATGATCGATAGAACGACAATTACTATACTCATTACTCTCATTATTATCAATCTAACTCATATTATTAGCCATATTATGCTTATATGATCGATAGAACGACAATTACTATACTTATTACATTTATTATTATCAATCTAACTCATATTATTAGCCATATTATGGTTATATGATCGATAGTACGACAATTACTATACTCATTACTCTTATTATTATCAATCTAACTCATATTATTAGCCATATTATGCTTATATGATCGATAGAACGACAATTACTATACTCATTACTCTTATTATTATCAATCTAACTCATATTATTAGCCATATTATGCTTATATGATCGATAGAACGACAATTACTATACTTATTACATTTATTATTATCAATCTAACTCATATTATTAGCCATATTATGGTTATATGACCGATAGAACGACAATTACTATTCTTATTACTCTTATTATTATCAATCTAACTCATATTATTAGCCATATTATGCTTATATGATCGATAGAACGACAATTACTATACTCATTACTCTTATTATTATCAATCTAACTCATATTATTAGCCATATTATGCTTATGTGATCGATATAACGACTATTACTATACTTATTACTCTTATTATTATCAATCTAACTCATATTATTAGCCATATGATGCTCATATGATCGACAGAACGACAATTACTATACTTATTACACTCACTATTATCAATCAAACTCATATTATTAACCATATTATGCAGATATGATCGATAGAACGACAATTACTATACTTATTACATTTATTATTATCAATCTACCTCATATTATTAGCCATATTATGCTTATATGATCGATAGAACGACAATTACTATACTCATTACTCTTACTATTATCAACCTAACTCATATTATTAGCCATATTATGATTATATGATCGATAGAACGACAATTACTATACTTATTACACTCACAATTATCAATCTAACTCATATTATTAACCATGTTATGCAGATATGATCGATAGAACGACAATTACTATACTCATTACTCTTATTATTATCAATCTAACTCATATCATTAGCCATATTATGCTTATATGATCGATAGAACGACAATTACTATACTTATTAGACTCACTGTTATCAATCTAACTCATATTATAAGCCATATTATGGTTATATGACCGATAGAACGACAATTACTATACTTATTACTCTTATTATTATCAATCTAACTCATATTATTGGCCATATTGTGGTTATGTGACCGATAGAACGACAATTACTATACTTATAACTCTTATTATTATCAATCTAACTAATATTATTAGCCATATTATGCTTATATGATCGATAGAACGACAATTACTATACTTATTACATTTATTATTAGCAATCTAACTCATATTATTAGCCTTATTATGGTTATATGGCCGATAGAACGACAATTACTATTCTTATTACTCTTATTATTATCAATCTAACTCATATTGATAGCCACATTATGCTTATATGATCGATAGAACGACAATTACTATACTTATCACTCTTATTATTATCAATCTAACTCATATTATTAGCCATATTATGCTTATATGATCGATAGAACGACAATTACTACACCCATTACTCTTACTATTATCAATCTAACTCATATTATTAGCCATATTATGCTTATATGATCGATAGAACGACAATTACTATACTTATTACACTCAGAATTATCAATCTAACTCATATTATTAACCATGTTATGCAGATATGATCGATAGAACGACAATTACTATCCTTATTACTCTTATTATTATCAATCTAACTCATATTATTAGCCATATTATGCTTATATGATCGATAGTACGACAATTCCTATACTCATTTCTCTTATTATTATCAATCTAACTCATATCATTAGCCATATTATGCTTATATGATCGATAGAACGACAACTACTATACTTATTACTCTTATTATTATCAATCTAACTCATATTATTAGCCACATTATGCTTATATGATCGATAGAACGACAATTACTATACTTATTTCACTCACAATTATCAATCTAACTCAAATTGTTAACCATGTTATGCAGATATGATCGATAGAACGACAATTACTATACTCATTACTCTTATTATTATCAATCTAACTCATATCATTAGCCATATTATGCTTATATGATCGATAGAACGACAATTACTATACTTATTAGACTCACCGTTATCAATCTAACTCATATTATAAGCCATATTATGGTTATATGACCGATAGAACGACAATTACTATACTTATTACTCTTATTATTATCAATCTAACTCATATTATTAGCCATATTATGCTTATATGATCGATAGAACGACAATTACTATACTTATTACTCTTATTATTATCAATCTAACCCATATTATTGGCCATATTGTGGTTATATGACCGATAGAACGACAATTACTATACTTATTACTCTTATTATTATCAATCTAACTAATATTATTAGCCATATTATGCTTATATGATCGATAGAACGACAATTACTATACTTATTACATTTATTATTATCAATCTACCTCATATTATTAGCCATATTATGCTTATATGATCGATAGAACGACAATTACTATACTTATTACACTCACAATTATCAATCTAACTCATATTATTAACCATGTTATGCAGACATGTTCGATAGAACGACAATTACTATACTTATTACATTTATTATTATCAATCTAACTCATATTATTAGCCATATTATGGTTATATGACCGATAGAACTACAATTACTATACTTATTACTCTTATTATTATCAATCTAACTGATATTATTAGCCATATTATGCTTATATGATCGATAGAACGACAATTACTATACTTATTACATTTATTATTATCAATCTACCTCATATTATTAGCCATATTATGCTTATATGATCGATAGAACGACAATTACTATACTTATTACACTCACAATTATCAATCTAACTCATATTATTAACCATGTTATGCAGATAAGATCGATAGAACGACAATTACTATCCTTATTACACTTATTATTATCAATCTAACTCATATTATTAGCCATATTATGCTTATATGATCGATAGTACGACAATTACTATACTCATTACTCTTATTATTATCAATCTAACTCATATTATTAGCCATATTATGCTTATATGATCGATAGTACGACAATTCCTATACTCATTTCTCTTATTATTATCAATCTAACTCATATCATTAGCCATATTATGCTTATATGATCGATAGAACGACAACTACTATACTTATTACTCTTATTATTATCAATCTAACTCATATTATTAGCCACATTATGCTTATATGATCGATAGAACGACAATTACTATACTTATTTCACTCACAATTATCAATCTAACTCAAATTGTTAACCATGTTATGCAGATATGATCGATAGAACGACAATTACTATACTCATTACTCTTATTATTATCAATCTAACTCATATCATTAGCCATATTATGCTTATATGATCGATAGAACGACAATTACTATACTTATTAGACTCACTGTTATCAATCTAACTCATATTATAAGCCATATTATGGTTATATGACCGATAGAACGACAATTACTATACTTATTACTCTTATTATTATCAATCTAACTCATATTATTAGCCATATTATGCTTATATGATCGATAGAACGACAATTACTATACTTATTACTCTTATTATTATCAATCTAACTCATATTATTGGCCATATTGTGGTTATATGACCGATAGAACGACAATTACTATACTTATTACTCTTATTATTATCAATCTAACTAATATTATTAGCCATATTATGCTTATATGATCGATAGAACGACAATTACTATACTTATTACATTTATTATTATCAATCTACCTCATATTATTAGCCATATTATGCTTATATGATCGATAGAACGACAATTACTATACTTATTACACTCACAATTATCAATCTAACTCATATTATTAACCATGTTATGCAGACATGTTCGATAGAACGACAATTACTATACTTATTACATTTATTATTATCAATCTAACTCATATTATTAGCCATATTATGGTTATATGACCGATAGAACTACAATTACTATACTTATTACTCTTATTATTATCAATCTAACTGATATTATTAGCCATATTATGCTTATATGATCGATAGAACGACAATTACTATACTTATTACATTTATTATTATCAATCTACCTCATATTATTAGCCATATTATGCTTATATGATCGATAGAACGACAATTACTATACTTATTACACTCACAATTATCAATCTAACTCATATTATTAACCATGTTATGCAGATAAGATCGATAGAACGACAATTACTATCCTTATTACACTTATTATTATCAATCTAACTCATATTATTAGCCATATTATGCTTATATGATCGATAGTACGACAATTACTATACTCATTACTCTTACTATTATCAACCTAACTCATATTATTAGCCATATTATGATTATATGATCGATAGAACGACAATTACTATCCTTATTACATTTATTATTATCAATCTAACTCATATTATTAGCCATATTATGGTTATATGACCGATAGAACGACAATTACTATACTCATTACTCTCATTATTATCAATCTAACTCATATTATTAGCCATATTATGCTTATATGATCGATAGAACGACAATTACTATACTTATTACATTTATTATTATCAATCTAACTCATATTATTAGCCATATTATGGTTATATGACCGATAGAACGACAATTACTATACTTATTACTCTTATTATTATCAATCTAACTCATATTATTAGCCATATTATGCTTATATGATCGATAGAACGACAATTACTATACTCATTACTCTTATTATTATCAATCTAACTCATATTATTAGCCATATTATGCTTATGTGATCGATATAACGACTATTACTATACTTATTACTCTTATTATTATCAATCTAACTCATATTATTAGCCATATGATGCTCATATGATCGACAGAACGACAATTGCTATACTTATTACACTCACTATTATCAATCAAACTCATATTATTAACCATATTATGCAGATATGATCGATAGAACGACAATTACTATACTTATTACATTTATTATTATCAATCTACCTCATATTATTAGCCACATTATGCTTATATGATCGATAGAACGACAATTACTATACTCATTACTCTTACTATTATCAACCTAACTCATATTATTAGCCATATTATGATTATATGATCGATAGAACGACAATTACTATACTTATTACACTCACAATTATCAATCTAACTCATATTATTAACCATGTTATGCAGATATGATCGATAGGACGACAATTACTATACTCATTACTCTTATTATTATCAATCTAACTCATATCATTAGCCATATTATGCTTATATGATCGATAGAACGACAATTACTACACTTATTAGACTCACTGTTATCAATCTAACTCATATTATAAGCCATATTATGGTTATATGACCGATAGAACGACAATTACTATACTTATTACTCTTATTATTATCAATCTAACTCATATTAATAGCCACATTATGCTTATATGATCGATAGAACGACAATTACTATACTTATCACTCTTATTATTATCAATCTAACTCATATTATTAGCCATATTATGCTTATATGATCGATAGAACGACAACTACTATACCCATTACTCTTACTATTATCAATCTAACTCATATTATTAACCATATTATGCAGATATGATCGATAGAACGACAATTACTATACTTATTACATTTATTATTATCAATCTACCTCATATTATTAGCCATATTATGCTTATATGATCGATAGAACGACAATTACTATACTCATTACTCTTACTATTATCAACCTAACTCATATTATTAGCCATATTATGATTATATGATCGATAGAACGACAATTACTATCCTTATTACTCTTATTATTATCAATCTAACTCATATTATTAGCCATATTATGCTTATATGATCGATAGAACGACAATTACTATACTTATTTCACTCACAATTATCAATCTAACTCAAATTATTAACCATGTTATGCAGATATGATCGATAGAACGACAATTACTATACTCATTACTCTTATTATTATCAATCTAACTCATATCATTAGCCATATTATGCTTATATGATCGATAGAACGACAACTACTATACTTATCAGACTCACTGTTATCAATCTAACTCATATTATAAGCCATATTATGGTTATATGACCGATAGAACGACAATTACTATACTTATTACTCTTATTATTATCAATCTAACTCATATTATTAGCCATATTATGCTTATATGATCGATAGAACGACAATTACTATACTTATTACTCTTATTATTATCAATCTAACTCATATTATTGGCAATATTGTGGTTATATGACCGATAGAACGACAATTACTATACTTATTACTCTTAGTATTATCAATCTAACTAATATTATTAGCCATATTATGCTTATATGATCGATAGAACGACAATTACTATACTTATTACATTTATTATTATCAATCTACCTCATATTATTAGCCATATTATGCTTATATGATCGATAGAACGACAATTACTATACTTATTACACTCACAATTATCAATCTAACTCATATTATTAACCATGTTATGCAGATATGATCGATATAATGACAATTACTATCCTTATTACTCTTATTATTATCAATCTAACTCATATTATTCTCCATATTATGCTTATATGATCGATAGTACGACAATTCCTATACTCATTTCTCTTATTATTATCAATCTAACTCATATCATTAGCCATATTATGCTTATATGATTGATAGAACGACAATTACTATACTTATTACTCTTATTATTATCAATCTAACTCATATTATTAGCCATATTATGCCTATATGATCGATAGAACGACAATTACTATACTTATTACACTCACTATTATCAATCTAACTCATATTATTAACCATGTTATGCAGACATGTTCGATAGAACGACAATTACTATACTTATTACATTTATTATTATCAATCTAACTCATATTATTAGCCATATTATGGTTATATGACCGATAGAACTACAATTACTATACTTATTACTCTTATTATTATCAATCTAACTAATATTATTAGCTATATTATGCTTATATGATCGATAGAACGACAATTACTATACTTATTACATTTATTATTATCAATCTACCTCATATTATTAGCCATATTATGCTTATATAATCGATAGAACGACAATTACTATACTTATTACACTCACTATTATCAATCTAACTCATATTATTAGCCACATTATGGTTATATGACCGATAGAACGACAATTGCTATACTTATTACACTCACTATTATCAATCTAACTCATATTATTAACCATGTTATGCAGACATGTTCGATAGAACGACAATTACTATACTTATTACATTTATTATTATCAATCTAACTCATATTATTAGCCATATTATGGTTATATGACCGATAGAACGACAATTACTATACTTATAACTCTTATTATTATCAATCTGACTCATATTATTAGCCATATTATTGTTATATGACCGATAGAACGACAATTACCATACTTATTACTCCTATTATTATCAATCTAACTCATATTATTAGCCATATTATGCTTATATGATCGATAGAACGACAATTACTATACTCATTACTCTTATTATTATCAATCTAACTCATATTATTAGCCATATTATGCTTATATGATCGATAGAACGACAATTACTATACTTATTACATTTATTATTATCAATCTAACTCATATTATTAGCCATATTACGGTTATATGACCGATAGAACGACAATTACTATACTCATTACTCTTATTATTATCAATCTAACTCATATTATTAGCCATATTATGCTTATATGATCGATAGAACGACAATTACTATACTCATTACTCTCATTATTATCAATCTAACTCATATTATTAGCCATATTATGCTTATATGATCGATAGAACGACAATTACTATACTTATTACATTTATTATTATCAATCTAACTCATATTATTAGCCATATTATGGTTATATGACCGATAGAACGACAATTACTATACTTATTACTCTTATTATTATCAATCTAACTCATATTATTAGCCATATTATGCTTATATGATCGATAGAACGACAATTACTATACTCATTACTCTTATTATTATCAATCTAACTCATATTATTAGCCATATTATGCTTATGTGATCGATATAACGACTATTACTATACTTATTACTCTTATTATTATCAATCTAACTCATATTATTAGCCATATGATGCTCATATGATCGACAGAACGACAATTGCTATACTTATTACACTCACTATTATCAATCAAACTCATATTATTAACCATATTATGCAGATATGATCGATAGAACGACAATTACTATACTTATTACATTTATTATTATCAATCTACCTCATATTATTAGCCACATTATGCTTATATGATCGATAGAACGACAATTACTATACTCATTACTCTTACTATTATCAACCTAACTCATATTATTAGCCATATTATGATTATATGATCGATAGAACGACAATTACTATACTTATTACACTCACAATTATCAATCTAACTCATATTATTAACCATGTTATGCAGATATGATCGATAGGACGACAATTACTATACTCATTACTCTTATTATTATCAATCTAACTCATATCATTAGCCATATTATGCTTATATGATCGATAGAACGACAATTACTATACTTATTAGACTCACTGTTATCAATCTAACTCATATTATAAGCCATATTATGGTTATATGACCGATAGAACGACAATTACTATACTTATTACTCTTATTATTATCAATCTAACTCATATTAATAGCCACATTATGCTTATATGATCGATAGAACGACAATTACTATACTTATCACTCTTATTATTATCAATCTAACTCATATTATTAGCCATATTATGCTTATATGATCGATAGAACGACAACTACTATACCCATTACTCTTACTATTATCAATCTAACTCATATTATTAGCCATATTATGCTTATATGATCGATAGAACGACAATTACTATACTTATTACACTCAGAATTATCAATCTAACTCATATTATTAACCATGTTATGCAGATATGATCGATAGAACGACAATTACTATCCTTATTACTCTTATTATTATCAATCTAACTCATATTATTAGCCATATTATGCTTATATGATCGATAGTACGACAATTCCTATACTCATTTCCCTTATTATTATCAATCTAACTCATATCATTAGCCATATTATGCTTATATGATCGATAGAACGACAACTACTATACTTATTACTCTTATTATTATCAATCTAACTCATATTATTAGGCACATTATGCTTATATGATCGATAGAACGACAATTACTATACTTATTTCACTCACAATTATCAATCTAACTCAAATTGTTAACCATGTTATGCAGATATGATCGATAGAACGACAATTACTATACTCATTACTCTTATTATTATCAATCTAACTCATATCATTAGCCATATTATGGTTATATGATCGATAGAACGACAATTACTATACTTATTAGACTCACTGTTATCAATCTAACTCATATTATAAGCCATATTATGGTTATATGACCGATAGAACGACAATTACTATACTTATTACTCTTATTATTATCAATCTAACTCATATTATTAGCCATATTATGCTTATATGATCGATAGAACGACAATTACTATACTTATTACTCTTATTATTATCAATCTAACTCATATTATTGGCCATATTGTGGTTATATGACCGATAGAACGACAATTACTATACTTATTACTCTTATTATTATCAATCTAACTAATATTATTAGCCATATTATGCTTATATGATCGATAGAACGACAATTACTATACTTATTACATTTATTATTATCAATCTACCTCATATTATTAGCCATATTATGCTTATATGATCGATAGAACGACAATTACTATACTTATTACACTCACAATTATCAATCTAACTCACATTATTAACCATGTTATGCAGATATGATCGATATAATGACAATTACTATCCTTATTACTCTTATTATTATCAATCTAACTCATATTATTAGCCATATTATGCTTATATGATCGATAGTACGACAATTCCTATACTCATTTCTCTTATTATTATCAATCTAACTCATATCATTAGCCATATTATGCTTATATGATCGATAGAACGACAATTACTATACTTATTACTCTTATTATTATCAATCTAACTCATATTATTCGCCATATTATGCTTATATGATCGATAGAACGACAATTACTATACTTATTACACTCACTATTATCAATCTAACTCATATTATTAACCATGTTATGCAGACATGTTCGATAGAACGACAATTACTATACTTATTACATTTATTATTATCAATCTAACTCATATTATTAGCCATATTATGGTTATATGACCGATAGAACTACAATTACTATACTTATTACTCTTATTATTATCAATCTAACTGATATTATTAGCCATATTATGCTTATATGATCGATAGAACGACAATTACTATACTTATTACATTTATTATTATCAATCTACCTCATATTATTAGCCATATTATGCTTATATGATCGATAGAACGACAATTACTATACTTATTACACTCACAATTATCAATCTAACTCATATTATTAACCATGTTATGCAGATAAGATCGATAGAACGACAATTACTATCCTTATTACACTTATTATTATCAATCTAACTCATATTATTAGCCATATTATGCTTATATGATCGATAGAACGACAATTACTATACTCATTACTCTTATTATTATCAATCTAACTCATATTATTAGCCATATTATGCTTATGTGATCGATATAACGACTATTACTATACTTATTACTCTTATTATTATCAATCTAACTCATATTATTAGCCATATGATGCTCATATGATCGACAGAACGACAATTACTATACTTATTACACTCACTATTATCAATCAAACTCATATTATTAACCATATTATGCAGATATGATCGATAGAACGACAATTACTATACTTATTACATTTATTATTATCAATCTACCTCATATTATTAGCCATATTATGCTTATATGATCGATAGAACGACAATTACTATACTCATTACTCTTACTATTATCAACCTAACTCATATTATTAGCCATATTATGATTATATGATCGATAGAACGACAATTACTATACTTATTACACTCACAATTATCAATCTAACTCATATTATTAACCATGTTATGCAGATATGATCGATAGAACGACAATTACTATCCTTATTACTCTTATTATTATCAATCTAACTCATATTATTAGCCATAATATTGCTTATATGATCGATAGAACGACAATTACTATACTTATTTCACTCACAATTATCAATCTAACTCAAATTATTAACCATGTTATGCAGATATGATCGATAGAACGACAATTACTATACTCATTACTCTTATTATTATCAATCTAACTCATATCATTAGCCATATTATGCTTATATGATCGATAGAACGACAATTACTATACTTATCAGACTCACTGTTATCAATCTAACTCATATTATAAGCCATATTATGGTTATATGACCGATAGAACGACAATTACTATACTTATTACTCTTATTATTATCAATCTAACTCATATTATTAGCCATATTATGCTTATATGATCGATAGAACGACAATTACTATACTTATTACTCTTATTATTATCAATCTAACTCATATTATTGGCAATATTGTGGTTATATGACCGATAGAACGACAATTACTATACTTATTACTCTTAGTATTATCAATCTAACTAATATTATTAGCCATATTATGCTTATATGATCGATAGAACGACAATTACTATACTTATTACATTTATTATTATCAATCTACCTCATATTATTAGCCATATTATGCTTATATGATCGATAGAACGACAATTACTATACTTATTACACTCACAATTATCAATCTAACTCATATTATTAACCATGTTATGCAGATATGATCGATATAATGACAATTACTATCCTTATTACTCTTATTATTATCAATCTAACTCATATTATTCTCCATATTATGCTTATATGATCGATAGTACGACAATTCCTATACTCATTTCTCTTATTATTATCAATCTAACTCATATCATTAGCCATATTATGCTTATATGATCGATAGAACGACAATTACTATACTTATTACTCTTATTATTATCAATCTAACTCATATTATTAGCCATATTATGCCTATATGATCGATAGAACGACAATTACTATACTTATTACACTCACTATTATCAATCTAACTCATATTATTAACCATGTTATGCAGACATGTTCGATAGAACGACAATTACTATACTTATTACATTTATTATTATCAATCTAACTCATATTATTAGCCATATTATGGTTATATGACCGATAGAACTACAATTACTATAGTTATTACTCTTATTATTATCAATCTAACTAATATTATTAGCTATATTATGCTTATATGATCGATAGAACGACAATTACTATACTTATTACATTTATTATTATCAATCTACCTCATATTATTAGCCATATTATGCTTATATAATCGATAGAACGACAATTACTATACTTATTACACTCACAATTATCAATCTAACTCATATTATTAACCATGTTATGCAGATAAGATCGATAGAACGACAATTACTATCCTTATTACTCTTATTATTATCAATCTAACTCATATTATTAGCCATATCATGCTTACATGATCGATAGTACGACAATTCCTATACTCATTTCTCTTATTATTATCAATCTAACTCATATCATTAGCCATATTATGCTTATATGATCGATAGAACGACAATTACTATACTTATTACTCTTATTATTATCAATCTAACTCATATTATTAGCCATATTATGCTTATATGATCGATAGAACGACAATTACTATACTTATTACACTCACTGTTATCAATCTAACTCATATTATTAGCCATATTATGGTTATATGACCGATAGAACGACAATTACTATACTTATTACACTCACTATTATCAATCTAACTCATATTATTAGCCACATTATGGTTATATGACCGATAGAACGACAATTACTATACTTATTACACTCACTATTATCAATCTAACTCATATTATTAACCATGTTATGCAGACATGTTCGATAGAACGACAATTACTATACTTATTACATTTATTATTATCAATCTAACTCATATTATTAGCCATATTATGGTTATATGACCGATAGAACGACAATTACTATACTTATAACTCTTATTATTATCAATCTGACTCATATTATTAGCCATATTATTGTTATATGACCGATAGAACGACAATTACCATACTTATTACTCCTATTATTATCAATCTAACTCATATTATTAGCCATATTATGCTTATATGGTCGATAGAACGACAATTACTATACTCATTACACTTACTATTATCAATCTAACTCATATTATTAGCCATATTATGCTTATATGATTGATAGAACGACAATTACTATACTCATTACTCTTACTATTATCAACCTAACTCATATTATTAGCCATATTATGATTATATGATCGATAGAACGACAATTACTATACTTATTACACTCACAATTATCAATCTAACTCATATTATTAACCATGTTATGCAGATATGATCGATAGAACGACAATTACTATACTCATTACTCTTATTATTATGAATCTAACTCATATCATTAGCCATATTATGCTTATATGATCGATAGAACGACAATTACTATACTTATTAGGCTCACTGTTATCAATCTAACTCATATTATAAGCCATATTATGGTTATATGACCGATAGAACGACAATTACTATACTTATTACTCTTATTATTATCAATCTAACTCATATTATTAGCCATATTATGCTTATATGATCGATAGAACGACAATTACTATACTTATTACTCTTATTATTATCAATCTAACTCATATTATTGGCCATATTGTGGTTATATGACCGATAGAACGACAATTACTATACTTATTACTCTTATTATTATCAATCTAACTAATATTATTAGCCATATTATGCATATATGATCGATAGAACGACAATTACTATACTTATTACATTTATTATTAGCAATCTAACTCATATTATTAGCCTTATTATGGTTATATGGCCGATAGAACGACAATTACTATCCTCATTACTCTTATTATTATCAATCTAACTCGTATCATTAGCCATATTATGGTTATATGACCGTTAGAACGACAATTACTATACTTATTACTCTTATTATTATCAATCTAACTCATATTAATAGCCACATTATGCTTATATGATCGATAGAACGACAATTACTATACTTATTACTCTTATTATTACCAATCTAACTCATATTATTAGCCATATTATGCTTATATGATCGATAGAACGACAATTACTATACTCATTACTCTTACTATTATCAATCTAACTCATATTTTTAGCCATATTATGCTTATATGATCGATAGAACGACAATTACTATACTTATTACACTCAGAATTATCAATCTAACTCATATTATTAACCATGTTATGCAGATATGATCGATAGAACGACAATTACTATCCTTATTACTCTTATTATTATCAATCTAACTCATATTATTAGCCATATCATGCTTACATGATCGATAGTACGACAATTCCTATACTCATTTCTCTTATTATTATCAATCTAACTCATATCATTAGCCGTATTATGCTTATATGATCGATAGAACGACAATTACTATACTTATTACTCTTATTATTATCAATCTAACTCATATTATTAGCCATATTATGCTTATATGATCGATAGAACGACAATTACTATACTTATTACACTCACTGTTATCAATCTAACTCATATTATTAGCCATATTATGGTTATATGACCGATAGAACGACAATTACTATACTTATTACACTCACTATTATCAATCTAACTCATATTATTAGCCACATTATGGTTATATGACCGATAGAACGACAATTACTATACTTATTACACTCACTATTATCAATCTAACTCATATTATTAACCATGTTATGCAGACATGTTCGATAGAACGACAATTACTATACTTATTACATTTATTATTATCAATCTAACTCATATTATTAGCCATATTATGGTTATATGACCGATAGAACGACAATTACTATACTTATAACTCTTATTATTATCAATCTGACTCATATTATTAGCCATATTATTGTTATATGACCGATAGAACGACAATTACCATACTTATTACTCCTATTATTATCAATCTAACTCATATTATTAGCCATATTATGCTTATATGGTCGATAGAACGACAATTACTATACTCATTACACTTACTATTATCAATCTAACCCATATTATTAGCCATATTATGCTTATATGATTGATAGAACGACAATTACTATACTCATTACTCTTACTATTATCAACCTAACTCATATTATTAGCCATATTATGATTATATGATCGATAGAACGACAATTACTATACTTATTACACTCACAATTATCAATCTAACTCATATTATTAACCATGTTATGCAGATATGATCGATAGAACGACAATTACTATACTCATTACTCTTATTATTATGAATCTAACTCATATCATTAGCCATATTATGGTTATATGACCGATAGAACGACAATTACTATACTTATTACTCTTATTATTATCAATCTAACTCATATTATTAGCCATATTATGCTTATATGATCGATAGAACGACAATTACTATACTTATTACTCTTATTATTATCAATCTAGCTCATATTATTGGCCATATTGTGGTTATATGACCGATAGAACGACAATTACTATACTTATTACTCTTATTATTATCAATCTAACTCATATTATTAGCCATATTATGGTTATATGACCGATAGAACGACAATTACTATACTTATTACTCTTATTATTATCAATCTAACTCATATTATTAGCCATATTATGCTTATATGATCGATAGAACGACAATTACTATACTCATTACTCTTATTATTATCAATCTAACTCATATTATTAACCATATTATGCTTATATGATCGATAGAACGACAATTACTATACTTATTACATTTATTATTAGCAATCTAACTCATATTATTAGCCTTATTATGGTTATATGGCCGATAGAACGACAATTACTATACTTATTACTCTTATTATTATCAATCTAACTCATATTATTAACCATGTTATGCAGATATGATCGATATAATGACAATTACTATCCTTATTACTCTTATTATTATCAATCTAACTCATATTATTAGCCATATTATGCTTATATGATCGATAGTACGACAATTCCTATACTCATTTCTCTTATTATTATCAATCTAACTCATATCATTAGCCATATTATGCTTATATGATCGATAGAACGACAATTACTATACTTATTACTCTTATTATTATCAATCTAACTCATATTATTAGCCATATTATGCCTATATGATCGATAGAACGACAATTACTATACTTATTACACTCACTATTATCAATCTAACTCATATTATTAACCATGTTATGCAGACATGTTCGATAGAACGACAATTACTATACTTATTACATTTATTATTATCAATCTAACTCATATTATTAGCCATATTATGGTTATATGACCGAGAGAACTACAATTCCTATACTCATTTCTCTTATTATTATCAATCTAACTCATATCATTAGCCATATTATGCTTATATGATCGATAGAACGACAATTACTATACTTATTACTCTTATTATTATCAATCTAACTCATATTATTAGCCATATTATGCCTATATGATCGATAGAACGACAATTACTATACTTATTACACTCAGAATTATCAATCTAACTCATATTATTAACCATGTTATGCAGATATGATCGATAGAACGACAATTACTATCCTTATTACTCTTATTATTATCAATCTAACTCATATTATTAGCCATATTATGCTTATATGATCGATAGAACGACAATTACTATACTTATTTCACTCACAATTATCAATCTAACTCAAATTATTAACCATGTTATGCAGATATGATCGATAGAACGACAATTACTATACTCATTACTCTTATTATTATCAATCTAACTCATATCATAGCCATATTATGCTTATATGATCGATAGAACGACAATTACTATACTTATTACTCTTATTATTATCAATCTAACTCATATTATTGGCAATATTGTGGTTATATGACCGATAGAACGACAATTACTATACTTATTACTCTTAGTATTATCAATCTAACTAATATTATTAGCCATATTATGCTTATATGATCGATAGAACGACAATTACTATACTTATTACATTTATTATTATCAATCTACCTCATATTATTAGCCATATTATGCTTATATGATCGATAGAACGACAATTACTATACTTATTACACTCACAATTATCAATCTAACTCATATTATTAACCATGTTATGCAGATAAGATCGATAGAACGACAATTACTATCCTTATTACTCTTATTATTATCAATCTAACTCATATTATTAGCCATATCATGCTTACATGATCGATAGTACGACAATTCCTATACTCATTTCTCTTATTATTATCAATCTAACTCATATCATTAGCCATATTATGCTTATATGATCGATAGAACGACAATTACTATACTTATTACTCTTATTATTATCAATCTAACTCATATTATTAGCCATATTATGCTTATATGATCGATAGAACGACAATTACTATACTCATTACACTTACTATTATCAATCTAACTCATATTATTAGCCATATTATGCTTATATGATCGATAGAACGACAATTACTATACTCATTACTCTTACTATTATCAACCTAACTCATATTATTAGCCATATTATGATTATATGATCGATAGAACGACAATTACTATACTTATTTCACTCACAATTATCAATCTAACTCAAATTATTAACCATGTTATGCAGATATGATCGATAGAACGACAATTACTATACTCATTACTCTTATTATTATCAATCTAACTCATATCATTAGCCATATTATGCTTATATGATCGATAGAACGACAATTACTATACTTATTAGACTCACTGTTATCAATCTAACTCATATTATAAGCCATATTATGGTTATATGACCGATAGAACGACAATTACTATACTTATTACTCTTATTATTATCAATCTAACTCATATTATTAGCCATATTATGCTTATATGATCGATAGAACGACAATTACTATACTTATTACTCTTATTATTATCAATCTAACTCATATTATTGGCAATATTGTGGTTATATGACCGATAGAACGACAATTACTATACTTATTACTCTTATTATTATCAATCTAACTAATATTATTAGCCATACTATGCTTATATGATCGATAGAACGACAATTACTATACTTATTACATTTATTATTATCAATCTACCTCATATTATTAGCCATATTATGCTTATATGATCGATAGAACGACAATTACTATACTTATTACACTCACAATTATCAATCTAACTCATATTATTAACCATGTTATGCAGATAAGATCGATAGAACGACAATTACTATCCTTATTACTCTTATTATTATCAATCTAACTCATATTATTAGCCATATCATGCTTACATGATCGATAGTACGACAATTCCTATACTCATTTCTCTTATTATTATCAATCTAACTCATATCATTAGCCATATTATGCTTATATGATCGATAGAACGACAATTACTATACTTATTACTCTTATTATTATCAATCTAACTCATATTATTAGCCATATTATGCTTATATGATCGATAGAACGACAATTACTATACTTATTTCACTCACAATTATCAATCTAACTCAAATTATTAACCATGTTATGCAGATATGATCGATAGAACGACAATTACTATACTCATTACTCTTATTATTATCAATCTAACTCATATCATTAGCCATATTATGCTTATATGATCGATAGAACGACAATTACTATACTTATTAGACTCACTGTTATCAATCTAACTCATATTATAAGCCATATTATGTTTATATGACCGATAGAACGACAATTACTATACTTATTACTCTTATTATTATCAATCTAACTCATATTATTAGCCATATTATGCTTGTATGATCGATAGAACGACAATTACTATACTTATTACTCTTATTATTATCAATCTAACTCATATTATTGGCAATATTGTGGTTATATGACCGATAGAACGACAATTACTATACTTATTACTCTTATTATTATCAATCTAACTAATATTATTAGCCATATTATGCTTATATGATCGATAGAACGACAATTACTATACTTATTACATTTATTATTATCAATCTACCTCATATTATTAGCCATATTATGCTTATATGATCGATAGAACGACAATTACTATACTTATTACACTCACAATTATCAATCTAACTCATATTATTAACCATGTTATGCAGATAAGATCGATAGAACGACAATTACTATCCTTATTACTCTTATTATTATCAATCTAACTCATATTATTAGCCATATCATGCTTACATGATCGATAGTACGACAATTCCTATACTCATTTCTCTTATTATTATCAATCTAACTCATATCATTAGCCATATTATGCTTATATGATCGATAGAACGACAATTACTATACTTATTACTCTTATTATTATCAATCTAACTCATATTATTAGCCATATTATGCTTATATGATCGATAGAACGACAATTACTATACTTATTACACTCACTGTTATCAATCTAACTCATATTATTAGCCATATTATGGTTATATCACCGATAGAACGACAATTACTATACTTATTACACTCACTATTATCAATCTAACTCATATTATTAGCCACATTATGGTTATATGACCGATAGAACGACAATTACTATACTTATTACACTCACTATTATCAATCTAACTCATATTATTAACCATGTTATGCAGACATGTTCGATAGAACGACAATTACTATACTTATTACATTTATTATTATCAATCTAACTCATATTATTAGCCATATTATGCTTATATGATCGATAGAACGACAATTACTATACTCATTACACTTACTATTATCAATCTAACTCATATTATTAGCCATATTATGCTTATATGATCGATAGAACGACAATTACTATACTCATTACTCTTACTATTATCAACCTAACTCATATTATTAGCCATATTATGCTTATATGATCGATAGAACGACAATTACTATACTTATTACATTTATTATTATCAATCTACCTCATATTATTAGCCATATTATGCTTATATGATCGATAGAACGACAATTACTATACTTATTACACTCACAATTATCAATCTAACTCATATTATTAACCATGTTATGCAGATATGATCGATATAATGACAATTACTATCCTTATTACTCTTATTATTATCAATCTAACTCATATTATTCTCCATATTATGCTTATATGATCGATAGTACGACAATTCCTATACTCATTTCTCTTATTATTATCAATCTAACTCATATCATTAGCCATATTATGCTTATATGATCGATAGAACGACAATTACTATACTTATTACTCTTATTATTATCAATCTAACTCATATTATTAGCCATATTATGCCTATATGATCGATAGAACGACAATTACTATACTTATTACACTCACTATTATCAATCTAACTCATATTATTAACCATGTTATGCAGACATGTTCGATAGAACGACAATTACTATACTTATTACATTTATTATTATCAATCTAACTCATATTATTAGCCATATTATGGTTATATGACCGATAGAACTACAATTACTATACTTATTACTCTTATTATTATCAATCTAACTAATATTATTAGCTATATTATGCTTATATGATCGATAAAACGACAATTACTATACTTATTACATTTATTATTATCAATCTACCTCATATTATTAGCCATATTATGCTTATATAATCGATAGAACGACAATTACTATACTTATTACACTCACAATTATCAATCTAACTCATATTATTAACCATGTTATGCAGATAAGATCGATAGAACGACAATTACTATCCTTATTACTCTTATTATTATCAATCTAACTCATATTATTAGCCATATCATGCTTACATGATCGATAGTACGACAATTCCTATACTCATTTCTCTTATTATTATCAATCTAACTCATATCATTAGCCATATTATGCTTATATGATCGATAGAACGACAATTACTATACTTATTACTCTTATTATTATCAATCTAACTCATATTATTAGCCATATTATGCTTATATGATCGATAGAACGACAATTACTATACTTATTACACTCACTGTTATCAATCTAACTCATATTATTAGCCATATTATGGTTATATGACCGATAGAACGACAATTACTATACTTATTACACTCACTATTATCAATCTAACTCATATTATTAGCCACATTATGGTTATATGACCGATAGAACGACAATTACTATACTTATTACACTCACTATTATCAATCTAACTCATATTATTAACCATGTTATGCAGACATGTTCGATAGAACGACAATTACTATACTTATTACATTTATTATTATCAATCTAACTCATATTATTAGCCATATTATGGTTATATGACCGATAGAACGACAATTACTATACTTATAACTCTTATTATTATCAATCTGACTCATATTATTAGCCATATTATTGTTATATGACCGATAGAACGACAATTACCATACTTATTACTCCTATTATTATCAATCTAACTCATATTATTAGCCATATTATGCTTATATGATCGATAGAACGACAATTACTATACTTATTAGACTCACTGTTATCAATCTAACTCATATTATAAGCCATATTATGGTTATATGACCGATAGAACGACAATTACTATACTTATTACTCTTATTATTATCAATCTAACTCATATTATTAGCCATATTATGCTTATATGATCGATAGAACGACAATTACTATACTTATTACTCTTATTATTATCAATCTAACTCATATTATTGGCAATATTGTGGTTATATGACCGATAGAACGACAATTACTATACTTATTACTCTTATTATTATCAATCTAACTAATATTATTAGCCATACTATGCTTATATGATCGATAGAACGACAATTACTATACTTATTACATTTATTATTATCAATCTACCTCATATTATTAGCCATATTATGCTTATATGATCGATAGAACGACAATTACTATACTTATTACACTCACAATTATCAATCTAACTCATATTATTAACCATGTTATGCAGATAAGATCGATAGAAACAATTACTATCCTTATTACTCTTATTATTATCAATCTAACTCATATATTAGCCATATCATGCTTACATGATCGATAGTACGACAATTCCTATACTCATTTCTCTTATTATTATCAATCTAACTCATATCATTAGCCATATTATGCTTATATGATCGATAGAACGACAATTACTATACTTATTACTCTTATTATTATCAATCTAACTCATATTATTAGCCATATTATGCTTATATGATCGATAGAACGACAATTACTATACTTATTTCACTCACAATTATCAATCTAACTCAAATTATTAACCATGTTATGCAGATATGATCGATAGAACGACAATTACTATACTCATTACTCTTATTATTATCAATCTAACTCATATCATTAGCCATATTATGCTTATATGATCGATAGAACGACAATTACTATACTTATTAGACTCACTGTTATCAATC
>NW_027474895.1:12500-23840 GCF_050947335.1 Megachile rotundata | reverse complement strand
TAAAAATTGTTCATAACCGATAAAGTAACGTATTTCTAGCACCGATATACCGTTTCGGCACTTTCGGATACATAATTAACGAAATTATCGAAAATTTTTCATTCCGCATAGTCGGTTCGGTGAAACGATGACTGACAACCTATAATAAAAACGATTAAAACCTATCGAATATCGTATGACTAGAAGATTTATACCGCTTTGACACGTTCGGATAATAAATAACAAAATTATTGAAAATTTTTCGTTCCGCATAGTCGGTTCGGTGGGCCGTCCGAGCACGACCAAGTCCTTCCGGCATAGTCGGTTCGGTGAAACGATGACTGACAACATATATAAAAAACGATCAAAACCTATAGAATAACGTATTGCTAGAACATTTATACCACTTTGGCACGTTCGGATTCATTATTAACGTAATTATCGAAATTTTTTCATTCCGCATTGTCGGTTCGGTGAAACGATGATTGACAACCTATATAAAAATTGCTCAAAACCAATAAAGTAACGTATATCTAGCACCGCTATACCGTTTCGGCACGTTCGGATTCATAAATGTCGAAATTAACGGAGAAACATCGTTCCGCATAGTCGGTTCGGTGAACCGATGACTGACAACGCATATAAAAAACACTTAGAATCGATGCCGTAGCCGATTTCTATTGCCGCTAGAACGTTTTGGTACGTCCGAATTCAATATCGTAGAAATCATCCACGAAACTCTGTTCCGCATAGTCGGTTCGGTGGACCGTCCGAGTGCGACCAAGTCCCTCCGGCATAGTCGGTTCGGTGGATCGGCTACTGACAACCTATTGAATTATTGCTTAGAATAGATAAAGTAACGTATTTCTAGTGTCCCTATACCGTTTTGGCACGTTCGGATGCACTATTGTAGATATTATCGATAAAACTCCGTTCCGCTTAGTCGGTTCGGTGAACCGATGACCGACAACGCATAGAAAAATCACTCAGTATCGATACTGTAACAGATTTCTATTACCGCCATAACGTTTTTGTACGTTCGAATTCAAAATGGTAGAAATTATCGACGAAACTCCGTTCCGCTTAGTCGGTTCGGTACGGAGCGCAACCGCGACGATGTCCCCCCGGCATAGTCGGTTCGGTGGATCGGCTACTGACAACCTATTGAATTAATGCTCAGAATCGATGCAGTAACGTATTTCTAGCATTCCTATACCGTTTTGGCACGTTCGGATCCACTATTGTACATATTATCGACAAAACTCCGTTCCGCTTAGTCGGTTCGGTGAACCGATGACCGACAACGCATAGAAAAATCACTCAGTATCGATACTGTAACGGATTTCTATTACCGCCATAACGTTTTTGTACGTTCGAATTCAAAATGGTAGAAATTATCGACGAAACTCCGTTCCGCTTAGTCGGTTCGGTACGGAGCGCAACCGCGACTATGTCCCCCCGGCATAGTCGGTTCAGTGGATCGGCTACTGACAACCTATTGAATTAATGCTCAGAATCGATGCAGTAACGTATTTCTAGCATTCCTATACCGTTTTGGCACGTTCGGATCCACTATTGTAGATATTATCGATAAAATTCCGTTCCGCTTAGTCGGTTCGGTGAACCGATGACTGACAACGCATAGAAGAAACACTTAGAATCGATACTGTAACGGATTTCTATTTCCCCCCATAACGTTTTTGTACGTTCGAATTCAAAATGGTAGAAATTATCGACGAAACTCCGTTCCGCTTAGTCGGTTCGGTACGGAGCGCAACCGCGACTATGTCCCCCCGGCATAGTCGGTTCGGTGGATCGGCTACTGACAACCTATTGAATTAATGCTCAGAATCGATGCAGTAACGTATTTCTAGCATTCCTATACCGTTTTGGCACGTTCGGATCCACTATTGTAGATATTATCGATAAAATTCCGTTCCGCTTAGTCGGTTCGGTGAACCGATGACTGACAACGCATAGAAGAAACACTTAGAATCGATACTGTAACGGATTTCTATTTCCCCCCATAACGTTTTTGTACGTTCGAATTCAAAATGGTAGAAATTATCGACGAAACTCCGTTCCGCTTAGTCGGTTCGGTACGGAGCGCAACCGCGACTATGTCCCCCGGGCATAGTCGGTTCGGTGGATCGGCTACTGACAACCTATTGAATTAATGCTTAGAATAGATAAAGTAACGTATTTCTAGCATTCCTGTACCAGTTTGGCACGTTCGGGTGCGCAATTGTTCGAGTTATCGACGAAACTCCGTTCCGCATAGTCGGTTCGGTGCGTCGTTTACATTTTCTAAGTCCTGGCCGCGTATTGCTTTCTCATTTCCAAAGTCCTGGCCGCGTATTGCTTTCTCATTTCCATAGTCCTGGCCGCGTATTGCTTTCTCATTTCCAAAGTCCTGGCCGCGTATTGCTTTCTCATTTCCAAAGTCCTGGCCGCGTATTGCTTTCTCATTTCCAAAGTCCTGGCCGCGTATTGCTTTCTCATTTTCAATGTCCTGGCCGCGTATTGCTTTCCGTCTTTCTAACATCCGACCGTGTAGTACTTAGCATTTTCGAAGTCTCAGCCGCGTTATGAGATTTATTTTTTTAAGTCCGCCGGCGCTCATGGCTTTATTTTTTTCTCTACGCGCGCGCGCGTGCCTTTCTATTTTTTTTCTAAGTCCAACGGCGTATTGCTTTCAAAAAATTTTCTTCGCGCTTCGCGCGAACGAGGAACAAAAAAAAAATTTTTTTTTCCTCTCCTCTCACTTACTTTCCTTGCCTTTCCCCCCCCTTCTTCACCCTTTTCTTCACACTTTCGCTCTCTATATAATATATATATTATTATGTCTAATAATATAATCAACTATTATTTATTATATTAATATTATAATATAATATAATTTATAAGTGTGATGTTAAAACCTCATTCACACTCTCAAACTTATAATTAATTTGATCTCTCCAACACTTTTATTAGGGGCCTTTCTCCTCAAATCGTAATGTTCCACTGTAACATCGTGGACATAGATACTGAGGATAGACCACGGAGAGATCATATATTTCTGACACTTCTTGTATTAGAAACTTTGCGTTTCGTTGCTTTCGCAGATGTTCGTCGTCCACATCTTGTTGTGCGAGTCGCATATCTCAACCTTCGTTCTTTAATTCTCACAAAGTTGTACGAAGTCGCGAAATAAACATGTATCTCGCATTCGTACGAGAGGTGTCTGGCCTTCCTCAGAACACCTCTCTCTTTATTAGTACGATCTAAGTATATATCTCGTGTGTCTCGTGCCGAAGTCCAGAAAAATTTCTATAAACTTTGCCTTTTTTCCATACGGCAGACACATTTTTGCTTAGGACACCTCTATTTTGCTTTGCAAAATTTTATATAACTTTATTTTGGGGACGTAATCTTAGCATGTATTATTCGATGTATTTTAACATCAGTTACTTCTCGTCATTCGCCACAGTTCTGCTTTTTACCACACTTTGGGTCCTTTTCAACCCGCGGTAACATTTGGCGGAGAGCGACGCTGCCCCATCGTCCGGCATGTTCGGACCGTCGTCTCCCATATAGATACCGAACGGCCGTCCAAATGGTCGGCGACGCCGGCTCTTACGCACTGAACCTTATAGTGAAAAAGTGCGATTTTTGCTCAACTTTTCAAAAGTCGATTTTTACTTTAAAAATTTTACGAACTTCCCAACTTACGTTGTCGTTCGTCATATTTCCATGCACCACCAATTGCCATTTCATATCATTTCTCATGGTACGAAAGTATCGAAGTAAAAATACTTAGTCTTTCGTACGAGAGAAATTTTGCCTTAGGACACCTTCACAGTTCGTGTAAAATTTCATTAATTTTACTTTGAACATAATTCTAGTTTATGTCAGATCGATGCATTTTAGCAACGATTATTCGTACTTGCCAAAGTTCCGCTTATACGTATATTGGGTCTGTTTGACCCGCGGTAACTTATGGCGGAGAACGACGCTGCCCCATCGTCCGGTATGTTCGGACCGTCGTCTCCCATATAGATACCGAACGGCCGTCCAAATGGTCGGCGACGCCGGCTCTTACGCACTGAACCTTATAGTGAAAAAGTGCGATTTTTACTCAACTTTTCAAAAGTCGATTTTTACTTTAAAAATTTTACGAACTTCCCAACTTACGTTGTCGTTCGTCATATTTCCATGCACCACCAATTGTCATTTCATATCATTTCTCATGGTACGAAAGTATCGAAGTAAAAATACTTAGTCTTTCGTACGAGAGAAATTTTGCCTTAGGACACCTTCAGTTCGTGTAAAATTTCATTAATTTTACTTTGAACATAATTCTAGTTTATGTCAGATCGATGCATTTTAGCAACGATTATTCGTACTTGCCAAAGTTCCGCTTATACGTATATTGGGTCTTTTTGACCCGCGGTAACTTTTGGCGGAGAACGACGCTGCCCCATCGTCCGGTATGTTCGGACCGTCGTCTCCCATATAGATACCGAACGGCCGGCCGGATGGTCGGCGACGCCGGCCGTTACGCACGGGCGCTTACGATGCTAACGCGCGATCCGAACGTGCCAATTCGAGAGTGCGGTAAAACTTAGCGTGAAAAAATCGATTTTCCAAAAAGTTGTAAAACACGTTTAAAATGATGATAAATGAATTCGTGTATAAAAAATTTTTTTTTTCGGTAGAAATTGAGAAAAAACCGCTCCGCATAGTCGGTTCGGTGAAACGATGACTGATAACCCATTAAAATAATGATCAGACCTGTTAGAGCATTGTATTCTTAGTACTCCTATATGGTTTTGGTACGTTCGGATTCATAAATGAGGAAGTTATTAATAATAAATCGTTCCGCATAGTCGGTTCGGTGAAACAATGACTGATAACCCATTAAAATAATGATCAGACCTGTTAGAGCATTGTATTCTTAATACTCCTATATGGTTTTGGCACGTTCGGATTCATAAATGAGGATGTTATTAATAAGAAATCGCTCCGCATAGTCGGTTCGGTGAAACAATGACTGATAACCCATTAAAATAATGATCAGACCTGTTAGAGCATTGTATTCTTAGTACTCCTATATGGTTTTGGCACGTTCGGATTCATAAATGAGGAAGTTATTAATAATAAATCGTTCCGCATAGTCGGTTCAGCGGTGAGTTCGTGCACGACTAAGTCCCACCGGCATAGTCGGTTCGGTCAAACTATGACTGACAACCCATTCCAAAAACGATTGGACTCGTTAGAGCAGTGTACTCTTAGTACTCCTATATGGTTTTGGCACGTTCGGATTCATAAATGAGGATGTTATTAATAAGAAATCGCTCCGCATAGTCGGTTCGGTGAAACAATGACTGATAACCCATTAAAATAATGATCAGACCTGTTAGAGCATTGTATTCTTAATACTCCTATATGGTTTTGGCACGTTCGGATTCATAAATGAGGATGTTATTAATAATAAATCGTTCCGCATAGTCGGTTCAGCGGTGAGTTCGTGCACGACTAAGTCCCACCGGCATAGTCGGTTCGGTCAAACTATGACTGACAACCCATTCCAAAAACGATTGGACTCGTTAGAGCAGTGTACTCTTAGTACTCCTATATGGTTTTGGCACGTTCGGATTCATAAATGAGGATGTTATTAATAAGAAATCGCTCCGCATAGTCGGTTCGGTGAAACAATGACTGATAACCCATTAAAATAATGATCAGACCTGTTAGAGCATTGTATTCTTAATACTCCTATATGGTTTTGGCACGTTCGGATTCATAAATGAGGATGTTATTAATAATAAATCGTTCCGCATAGTCGGTTCAGCGGTGAGTTCGTGCACGACTAAGTCCCACCGGCATAGTCGGTTCGGTCAAACTATGACTGACAACCCATTCCAAAAACGATTGGACTCGTTAGAGCAGTGTATTCTTAGTACTCCTATATGGTTTTGGTACGTTCGGATTCATAAATGAGGAAGTTATTAATAATAAATCGTTCCGCATAGTCGGTTCAGCGGTGAGTTCGTGCACGACTAAGTCCCACCGGCATAGTCGGTTCGGTCAAACTATGACTGACAACCCATTCCAAAAACGATTGGACTCGTTAGAGCAGTGTACTCTTAGTACTCCTATATGGTTTTGGCACGTTCGGATTCATAAATGAGGATGTTATTAATAAGAAATCGCTCCGCATAGTCGGTTCGGTGAAACAATGACTGATAACCCATTAAAATAATGATCAGACCTGTTAGAGCATTGTATTCTTAATACTCCTATATGGTTTTGGCACGTTCGGATTCATAAATGAGGATGTTATTAATAATAAATCGTTCCGCATAGTCGGTTCAGCGGTGAGTTCGTGCACGACTAAGTCCCACCGGCATAGTCGGTTCGGTCAAACTATGACTGACAACCCATTCCAAAAACGATTGGACTCGTTAGAGCAGTGTATTCTTAGTACTCCTATATGGTTTTGGTACGTTCGGATTCATAAATGAGGAAGTTATTAATAATAAATCGTTCCGCATAGTCGGTTCAGCGGTGAGTTCGTGCACGACTAAGTCCCACCGGCATAGTCGGTTCGGTCAAACTATGACTGACAACCCATTCCAAAAACGATTGGACTCGTTAGAGCAGTGTACTCTTAGTACTCCTATATGGTTTTGGCACGTTCGGATTCATAAATGAGGATGTTATTAATAAGAAATCGCTCCGCATAGTCGGTTCGGTGAAACAATGACTGATAACCCATTAAAATAATGATCAGACCTGTTAGAGCATTGTATTCTTAATACTCCTATATGGTTTTGGCACGTTCGGATTCATAAATGAGGATGTTATTAATAATAAATCGTTCCGCATAGTCGGTTCAGCGGTGAGTTCGTGCACGACTAAGTCCCACCGGCATAGTCGGTTCGGTCAAACTATGACTGACAACCCATTCCAAAAACGATTGGACTCGTTAGAGCAGTGTATTCTTAGTACTCCTATATGGTTTTGGTACGTTCGGATTCATAAATGAGGAAGTTATTAATAATAAATCGTTCCGCATAGTCGGTTCAGCGGTGAGTTCGTGCACGACTAAGTCCCACCGGCATAGTCGGTTCGGTCAAACTATGACTGACAACCCATTCCAAAAACGATTGGACTCGTTAGAGCAGTGTACTCTTAGTACTCCTATATGGTTTTGGCACGTTCGGATTCATAAATGAGGATGTTATTAATAAGAAATCGCTCCGCATAGTCGGTTCGGTGAAACAATGACTGATAACCCATTAAAATAATGATCAGACCTGTTAGAGCATTGTATTCTTAATACTCCTATATGGTTTTGGCACGTTCGGATTCATAAATGAGGATGTTATTAATAATAAATCGTTCCGCATAGTCGGTTCAGCGGTGAGTTCGTGCACGACTAAGTCCCACCGGCATAGTCGGTTCGGTCAAACTATGACTGACAACCCATTCCAAAAACGATTGGACTCGTTAGAGCAGTATACTCTTAGTACTCCTATATGGTTTTGGCACGTTCGGATTCATAAATGAGGATGTTATTAATAAGAAATCGCTCCGCATAGTCGGTTCGGTGAAACAATGACTGATAACCCATTAAAATAATGATCAGACCTGTTAGAGCATTGTATTCTTAATACTCCTATATGGTTTTGGCACGTTCGGATTCATAAATGAGGATGTTATTAATAATAAATCGTTCCGCATAGTCGGTTCAGCGGTGAGTTCGTGCACGACTAAGTCCCACCGGCATAGTCGGTTCGGTCAAACTATGACTGACAACCCATTCCAAAAACGATTGGACTCGTTAGAGCAGTGTATTCTTAGTACTCCTATATGGTTTTGGTACGTTCGGATTCATAAATGAGGAAGTTATTAATAATAAATCGTTCCGCATAGTCGGTTCAGCGGTGAGTTCGTGCACGACTAAGTCCCACCGGCATAGTCGGTTCGGTCAAACTATGACTGACAACCCATTCCAAAAACGATTGGACTCGTTAGAGCAGTGTACTCTTAGTACTCCTATATGGTTTTGGCACGTTCGGATTCATAAATGAGGATGTTATTAATAAGAAATCGCTCCGCATAGTCGGTTCGGTGAAACAATGACTGATAACCCATTAAAATAATGATCAGACCTGTTAGAGCATTGTATTCTTAATACTCCTATATGGTTTTGGCACGTTCGGATTCATAAATGAGGATGTTATTAATAATAAATCGTTCCGCATAGTCGGTTCAGCGGTGAGTTCGTGCACGACTAAGTCCCACCGGCATAGTCGGTTCGGTCAAACTATGACTGACAACCCATTCCAAAAACGATTGGACTCGTTAGAGCAGTGTATTCTTAGTACTCCTATATGGTTTTGGTACGTTCGGATTCATAAATGAGGAAGTTATTAATAATAAATCGTTCCGCATAGTCGGTTCAGCGGTGAGTTCGTGCACGACTAAGTCCCACCGGCATAGTCGGTTCGGTCAAACTATGACTGACAACCCATTCCAAAAACGATTGGACTCGTTAGAGCAGTGTACTCTTAGTACTCCTATATGGTTTTGGCACGTTCGGATTCATAAATGAGGATGTTATTAATAAGAAATCGCTCCGCATAGTCGGTTCGGTGAAACAATGACTGATAACCCATTAAAATAATGATCAGACCTGTTAGAGCATTGTATTCTTAATACTCCTATATGGTTTTGGCACGTTCGGATTCATAAATGAGGATGTTATTAATAATAAATCGTTCCGCATAGTCGGTTCAGCGGTGAGTTCGTGCACGACTAAGTCCCACCGGCATAGTCGGTTCGGTCAAACTATGACTGACAACCCATTCCAAAAACGATTGGACTCGTTAGAGCAGTGTACTCTTAGTACTCCTATATGGTTTTGGCACGTTCGGATTCATAAATGAGGATGTTATTAATAAGAAATCGCTCCGCATAGTCGGTTCGGTGAAACAATGACTGATAACCCATTAAAATAATGATCAGACCTGTTAGAGCATTGTATTCTTAATACTCCTATATGGTTTTGGCACGTTCGGATTCATAAATGAGGATGTTATTAATAAGAAATCGCTCCGCATAGTCGGTTCGGTGAAACAATGACTGATAACCCATTAAAATAATGATCAGACCTGTTAGAGCATTGTATTCTTAATACTCCTATATGGTTTTGGCACGTTCGGATTCATAAATGAGGATGTTATTAATAATAAATCGTTCCGCATAGTCGGTTCAGCGGTGAGTTCGTGCACGACTAAGTCCCACCGGCATAGTCGGTTCGGTCAAACTATGACTGACAACCCATTCCAAAAACGATTGGACTCGTTAGAGCAGTATACTCTTAGTACTCCTATATGGTTTTGGCACGTTCGGATTCATAAATGAGGATGTTATTAATAAGAAATCGCTCCGCATAGTCGGTTCGGTGAAACAATGACTGATAACCCATTAAAATAATGATCAGACCTGTTAGAGCATTGTATTCTTAATACTCCTATATGGTTTTGGCACGTTCGGATTCATAAATGAGGATGTTATTAATAATAAATCGTTCCGCATAGTCGGTTCAGCGGTGAGTTCGTGCACGACTAAGTCCCACCGGCATAGTCGGTTCGGTCAAACTATGACTGACAACCCATTCCAAAAACGATTGGACTCGTTAGAGCAGTGTATTCTTAGTACTCCTATATGGTTTTGGTACGTTCGGATTCATAAATGAGGAAGTTATTAATAATAAATCGTTCCGCATAGTCGGTTCAGCGGTGAGTTCGTGCACGACTAAGTCCCACCGGCATAGTCGGTTCGGTCAAACTATGACTGACAACCCATTCCAAAAACGATTGGACTCGTTAGAGCAGTGTACTCTTAGTACTCCTATATGGTTTTGGCACGTTCGGATTCATAAATGAGGATGTTATTAATAAGAAATCGCTCCGCATAGTCGGTTCGGTGAAACAATGACTGATAACCCATTAAAATAATGATCAGACCTGTTAGAGCATTGTATTCTTAATACTCCTATATGGTTTTGGCACGTTCGGATTCATAAATGAGGATGTTATTAATAATAAATCGTTCCGCATAGTCGGTTCAGCGGTGAGTTCGTGCACGACTAAGTCCCACCGGCATAGTCGGTTCGGTCAAACTATGACTGACAACCCATTCCAAAAACGATTGGACTCGTTAGAGCAGTGTATTCTTAGTACTCCTATATGGTTTTGGTACGTTCGGATTCATAAATGAGGAAGTTATTAATAATAAATCGTTCCGCATAGTCGGTTCAGCGGTGAGTTCGTGCACGACTAAGTCCCACCGGCATAGTCGGTTCGGTCAAACTATGACTGACAACCCATTCCAAAAACGATTGGACTCGTTAGAGCAGTGTACTCTTAGTACTCCTATATGGTTTTGGCACGTTCGGATTCATAAATGAGGATGTTATTAATAAGAAATCGCTCCGCATAGTCGGTTCGGTGAAACAATGACTGATAACCCATTAAAATAATGATCAGACCTGTTAGAGCATTGTATTCTTAATACTCCTATATGGTTTTGGCACGTTCGGATTCATAAATGAGGATGTTATTAATAATAAATCGTTCCGCATAGTCGGTTCAGCGGTGAGTTCGTGCACGACTAAGTCCCACCGGCATAGTCGGTTCGGTCAAACTATGACTGACAACCCATTCCAAAAACGATTGGACTCGTTAGAGCAGTGTATTCTTAGTACTCCTATATTGTTTTGGCACGTTCGGATTCATAAATGAGGATGTTATTAATAATAAATCGTTCCGCGCAGTCGGTTCGTTGTGCTACCTTTCGTTTTCGCTCTAAGTCCTGTCACCGGTACATTCGATTTCGCTCTAAGTCCTCTTCGGTACTTTCCAATCGATGAAACGATCACCGACAACTCCTACAAACGGCAATTTTAATCGACAGGAGAACATTTTTCAGGTATATTCGCTACGGTTTATCACGTGCGGTACATTCAGGGTGAAATTAATAAATGTTTATCGTTAATTCAAGTATAAGCACAAGTTCTGGCAGCGTATTGCTTTTCGTATACGTGGCTTAAAGGCAAGTTCTGGCAGCGTATTGCTTTTCGCATACGTGGCTTAAATGCAAGTTCTGACAGCGTATTGCTTTTCGTATACGTGGCTTAAAGGCAAGTTCTGGCAGCGTATTGCTTTTCGCATACGTGGCTTAATTACAAGTTCTGGCAGCGTATTGCTTTTCGTATACGTGGCTTAAAGGCAAGTTCTGGCAGCGTATTGCTTTTCGCATACGTGGCTTAATTACAATTTCTGGCAGCGTATTGCTTTTCGTATA
>NW_027474895.1:2500-7500 GCF_050947335.1 Megachile rotundata | reverse complement strand
GACTTTCACTTTCATTTCGCCTTTAGGTTTATCAAATCCCAATGACTCGCGTACATGTTAGACTCCTTGGTCCGTGTTTCAAGACGGGTCCCGAGAGTACCCAAAGCAATAGCGTCGCCGACCGGTAATTCAAAGTTTGGCCAGTCCAAGGACTCCGCCTGCCAACAGCCCGCCAGGCCCGGTTACGGCGCTAAGTCCGTACATCCGGTATCTAGACTGGAACGAGCTTGCGGCGGTCCTGGACGCAGTGCGTTCGAGAATTTTGCGGCCCGATACCGTCTGAGTACCGTCGCGCAGTCGGCCGGGCATCCAAGGGGCTGTCATCGTACGCTAAAAGCGACGGACAGTCTTCGCCTCGGGCCTTAGACCGACACGCAACGGGTCGCGACGTTCTACTAGGGGAGAAGTGCACGACTACATAGCCGGAACATTCGCCGCGGGTGGTGTGCCCACGCCGATGGGAAACCCGCCGTAACGGGACCATCCGGGGCACTATCGCACCAACACGGGAGCCAGCTTCGTTGACGATGAATCTCCCCATTCGATCTTTTGGGTTTCTCGGGTTTACCCCTGAACGGTTTCACGTACTCTTGAACTCTCTCTTCAAAGTTCTTTTCAACTTTCCCTCACGGTACTTGTTCGCTATCGGTCTCGTGGTCATATTTAGCCTTAGATGGAGTTTACCACCCACTTAGGGCTGCACTCTCAAGCAACCCGACTCTAAGGAGAGATCCACCCGAGACGCGTACCGGTCGCTACGGGCCTGGCACCCTCTATGGGTAAGTGGCCCCATTCAAGATGGACTTGGACGCGATTCGATGTCTCGGGATAAACGGATCCTCCTGAACACTACATTTCCCAGCGGCGTTAACCGCGGGATTCAGTGCTGGGCTCATTCCTGTTCGCTCGCCGCTACTAAGGAAATCCTTGTTAGTTTCTTTTCCTCCGCTTATTAATATGCTTAAATTCAGCGGGTAATCTCGCCTGCTCTGAGGTCGTCGAAATTTTATTATTTCTTTTCAAAGTTATACCACAAACTGTACGCTCTTTTCGGGGTTTCGACACGTAATACGAAAGGTATATTAATACCAACGACGCACAGGGATTATGTCGTTCGATTTTTTCCTTGTATCGTTCGATAACCAACTATTTTTCTCTTTTCGGATCAACACAATATCGTCGACTACTCGAAGGTACGTACGAGCCAAAATGAAAGCTCGGTGTCTCCTCTCTCTTTTGTTCGACAAAAGAAAAAAGGCACTTAAAACGCCGCATATTCGGGCAGGCGGGACAACGACAAAAAAAAAAAACGACGACGACGACGTCCGGTTGTTCTCGACTCGCGTCGGAGTATATATGTATATATTATAATCGGATATATCTTTTTATCTATCCAGGGCGCGTTAAAACAAACGACGAGGAGAGACTACGACAACGAGGAGATAAAGGTCGGACACCTTTTCTTCTTACCCTCGGCGCGCTCTCGCACACGATCGTTTCATGTTTCTTTTGTCCCCTAAAGGATACATATACCGTTACAACATATTTACGTTCGAATATACACTCGACGGTCGATAAACCGTAAAGACGCATCGTCCGATACGTTTTTTCTTTTGCTGTCGCGTTCCGACGCAAAATCCCAAGAAAAGGGCGAGAATGCCAGAGACAGCCATGTAAACCATCGGTGACTTATCATGGTCCAGAGAATAAAGGGTTAAAGGAAAAAAGAAATCCCATTTTTAACGTGCGTGGTACACCTTCGTCGTGTATATATCGTTCGATGAAACCACGAGCGCACAAAAGGAGGAACAAAAGCGTTTCGAGATCGATCTTCGGTGTAAATGTCATTGTTCATTTGCGTTCGACCGTTGTTCGATAAAAGAAATTTAACACACGAACAACAATGAAGGGAGACTCTCGCAAGACGATCACCAAATAAGCGTTTATCGTTCGATCGGTCCGGGTTTTTCAACGTCCGTCCGGCACAATTATGCACTTCGAGGACTGGACGACCGGAACCCGTATTGGGATCGCGCGGTCTTCCGCTTCTAATCAACGACAACGAAGCGATCTGCGCTTGTAAATGTTAAAAAAAACGTGGCGAAGCTACGATCTCGTAATAATTTAACCGTGAAAGAGCTTCCGTCGCACGTTTATTTTTAACTTTTCCCCTCGTTGTATAAACTTTCGCACCGTCGAAAAAAAAATTCGACAATCATTTCAGACAACGTCGGGAGCGCGGAGAAACGCCGTAAACACGCTCTACTCTCGGCTTGCTTCCTTCAATTGGTGTCTAACAATTCTCTCGCAGGGCGAAGAATCATTTTCTCTCTCGTCTAAATATCCTTCTGTAGTTAGGTGTTTTCGACTCGGGAGCGCTCTTTCACGGGCGGTCGTATATGGTCTCTTTTAGGGGTTTAACTAGAAACCACGACTCACGCAAGCCGAGATAAGCGCATTCCGCCGAGAAGATCCTAAAAACTAAGAATTGCGAGATATACGAAAATGTTCTTCTGTCGCCTGTGAAAAAAATGAACACTAGCAAAGAGAGGGCGAGACACGAACGTTCCATTTAACATTCTCCGCGTCAAACGCCGACGAAATGTCCAACCATCGCTCGTACGTTTTCGCCAATTTCGCAAGTTGTTCTCTCTCTCGCGTTCGACCATCGGATCCCGCTCCGAAACGTTCGACTTTTCGGCGTTTAACAGTTTCGTTTTATCTAGTCGAACGACGAGCGGTACCGAAAAAAATTTAACAATGAAGAGAAAACCTTTTGCTGCTAAAGGCAAACGCAAGCAGTCTTTAGTTATATAAACGACCCTCAGCCAGGCGTGGTCCAGGAATTGTATCCGTGGACCGCAATGTGCGTTCGAAATGTCGATGTTCATGTGTCCTGCAGTTCACACGTTGACGCGCAATTAGCTGCGTTCTTCATCGACCCACGAGCCAAGTGATCCACCGTTCAGGGTAATCGTATAAAAATTTTTGTTCATATTTAACAACTCAGCGTCTGAAAACCAGTATGTACGTGATTTATTTAACCTGGTTTATAAATTCGTTCGATTGTCCATAGAATACTAACTCCAATCCAAGCGCAAGATCGAGTATCGGTATTCGGACGTCGTCCCGTCATAGCTCTGTTCACAGATTTACCCGAGCTGATTGATGATTAAGACGACACGATAACGTCCATGGACGGGTAAAGGACCGTATAAAACTACAGAACCGCCGATGAAACAACGCTCTGTGACGCATTTCTCTTCGTGCGGCGAGTTTTCAGTCCGTTCCGGGTGGTAAAGTCATTCAAAAACCGTGGAAAATACGAAACGCGCTGTCGCGCGTAACACAGAGTCTCCTGCTCGCTGCTTACATATATTGGACGTCTTGGCGGTATCGCGAGATTCAATACGGACACTCCATGGCCGGCGTCAGATCGGTCTACCAACGAAGGAGACTACGCTATCGTTTTCGCTTCTCAGCCGGTCCGTAAAGCGATACGTTACCATATCGTCCGTCGTAAGCAGGCGGACTCTCGTGAAGTTGCGACTTCGTTCGTCGAAGCGGTTTCGTGGTTCGATTTCCATCGGTTACCCGGACACCCCCCGCGTGAAAGCCTCCGTGTCACACTCTAAATTTCGTTTCTCGTTTAACACGAAATAGAGAGAGGCTAAAAGGGGGTGTTCCCTTTGGTCCAAAGACAAAATTTATAGAGAGAAAGAAAATAAAATGAGAGTCTCTCACGAAGCGGGCGAAAAAAAAAAAACAAGAAATTTAACAATTTTTTTTCGCAAACCCATGCATTTCGTTACCAAACGTCCCAAAATATTTCTTTATATTCTCTCTCGTGTTTTCACACGGGGTCGAGAGAGTACGCAACACGAATCAAGAATAAAAATTATAGAAAGGAAAGTCCGATAAGAATATTTCGAGATTCTTATAACCTTCACCTCTTCCTTACTTCTCCGAAATCTCTCCGCTTTCCTGGCGCGTATCTATTTAACAATTTCGATTCTCTCCTCCTTTTAACTCAGACGTCGCAACGAACGGGTACACCATGCATACGATCCATTTTTTACATAACGAACCTTCTGCCGGTAAAATTCGCGACAGATTCATTTATGTATAGATATATTTTTATATGAGAATGTTCGGGATTTTCCTTCGTGTTCAAGTTGAACATTCTTGTTACGACGACTTTTTGTATTTATCGAAGGATCGTGCGGTACCCGTTAATAAGAAGTAAACGACGTCCCGGGAGAGTCGAAACCTTTCTTATACGCTACGGAAAGAAGAGCCGAGAAGATAGAGAGGAAACTCTCGATTTTCTTTCGTCGGTAAACTTTCGTTCTTTCTATTTACAGCGTTCGACATGAAACGGCGTTGCTCTCTCATTTTTTAAACTTTATTTAACGTTAGCGCTTGTTCGTACGAAACGCGTCGGCGGATACGAAATACGGACGGGAGTATCGACGATGAGAACCAAAGCGACCTCCTACACGTAACCGTAATATCTCTCCGCATCACGACTGCCGTAACGACGAATTGTCATTTAACATTTTTGGTATCTGTTTTTTCTTTCGTTTGTTTGCTACTACCTCCAAATATTTCTCTCCCTTTCTCTCTCAATCATCTATCGTGGCTCGTTTATACGCATTTTTGTTGTGTACGGCCAATATATTTATTATTTGTTTATTATACGCGAGGAGCTGCACTTTTCATCCTCATTTTTGCGTATCATGTGTTATAGTCATATATACTTTTGGCTGCTTTTCACAGTTTTTGCGTGTATTCATATCGAGAGTCATAGATTTTGTCAAGTTTTTCTTTGGCACGTACTGAATATATTATTATCATGTGTTTAGTGTCTTTGCGTATCATGTGTTTTAATGTCAAGAGCTCAACGTAGTGATAGAGTTTTCTCTCTTTCAAACTTTGTAAGTTTGTTTAAAACTTTCGTTAATGATCCTTCCGCAGGTTCACCTACGGAAACCTTGTTA
>NW_027474894.1:0-23889 GCF_050947335.1 Megachile rotundata | reverse complement strand
ATGAATTAGATTGATAATAATAAGAGTAATAAGTATAGTAATTGTCGTTCTATCGATCATATTAGCATAATATGGCGAATAATATCATTTAGATTGATAATAATATGAGTAATAATTATAGTAATTGTCGTTCTATCGATCATATAAGCATAGTATGGCTAATAATATGAATTAGATTGATAATAATAAGAGTAATAAGTATAGTAATTGTCGTTCTATCGATCATATAAGCATAATATGGCTAATAATATGAATTAGATTGATAATAATAAGAGTAATAAGTATAGTAATTGTCGTTCTATCGATCATATTAGCATAATATGGCGAATAATATCATTTAGATTGATAATAATATGAGTAATAAGTATAGTAATTGTCGTTCTGTCGATCATATAAGCATAATATGGCTAATAATATAAGTTAGATTGATAATAATAAGAGTAATAAGTATAGTAATTGTCGTTCTATCGATCATATCTGCATAATATGGTTAATAATATGAGATAGATTAATAATAATAAGAATAATAAGTATAGTAATTGTCGTTCTATCGATCATATCTGCAGAATATGGTTAATAATATGAGATAGATTAATAATAATAAGAATAATAAGTATAGTAATTGTCGTTCTATCGACCATGGAAGCATAATATGGCTAATAATATGAGTTAGATTGATAATAATAAGAGTAATAAGTATAGTAATTGTCGTTCTATCGGCCATATAAGCATAATATGGCGAATAATATGATTTGGATTGATAATAATAAGAGTAATAAGTATAGTAATTGTCGTTCTATCGATCATATGAGCATAATATGGCTAATAATATGAGTTAGCTTGATAATAATAAGAGTAATAAGTATAGTAATTGTCGTTCTATCGATCATATCTGCACAATATGGTTAATAATATGAGTTAGATTAATAGTAATGAGTGTAATAAGTATAGTAATTGTCGTTCTATCGATCATATAAGCATAATATGGCTAATAATATGAGTTAGATTGATAATAATAAGAGTAATAACTATAGTAATTGCCGTTCTATCGATCATATAAGCATAATATGGCGAATAATATGATTTAGATTGATAATAATAAGAGTTCTAAGTATAGTAATTGTCGTTCTATCGATCATATAAGCATCATATGGTTAATAATATGTGTTAGATTAATAATAATAAGAGTAATAAGTATAGTAATTGTCGTCTATCGATCATATAAGCATAATATGGCTAATAATATGAATTAGATTGATAATAATAAGAGTAATAAGTATAGTAATTGTCGTTCTATCGATCATATAAGCATAATATGGCAAATAATATGATTTAGATTGATAATAATAAGAGTAATATGTATAGTATATGCCGTTCTATCGGCCATATAAGCATAATGTGGCGAATAATATGATTTGGATTGATAATAATAAGAGTAATAAGTATAGTAATTGTCGTTCTATCGATCATATAAGCATAATATGGCTAATAATATGAGTTAGCTTGATAATAATAAGAGTAATAAGTATAGTAATTGTCGTTCTATCGATCATATCTGCACAATATGGTTAATAATATTAGTTAGATTAATAGTAATGAGTGTAATAAGTATAGTAATTGTCGTTCTATCGATCATATAAGAATAATATGGCGAATAATATGATTTAGATTGATAATAATAAGAGTAATAAGTATAGTAATTGTCGTTCTATCGATCATATAAGCATAATATGGCTAATAATCTGAGTTGGATTGATGATAATAAGAGTAATAAGTATAGTAATTGTCGTTCTATCGATCATATCTGCAGAATATGGTTAATAATATGAGATAGATTAATAATAATAAGAATAATAAGTATAGTAATTGTCGTTCTATCGACCATGGAAGCATAATATGGCTAATAATATGAGTTAGATTGATAATAATAAGAGTAATAAGTATAGTAATTGTCGTTCTATCGATCACATCTGCACAATATGGTGAATAATATGAGTTAGATTAGTAGTAATGAGTGTAATAAGTATAGTAATTGTCGTTCTCTCGATCATATAAGCATAATATGTCTAATAATGTGAGTTAGATTGATAATAATAAGAGTAATAAGTATAGTAATTGTCGTTCTATCGATCATATCTGCACAATATGGTTAATAATATGAGTTAGATTAATAATAATAAGAATAATAAGTATAGTAATTGGAGTTCTATCGACCATGGAAGCATAATATGGCTAATAATATGAGTTAGATTGATAATGATAAGAGTAATAAGTATAGTAATTGTCGTTCTATCGATCATATAAGCATAATATCGCTAATAATATGAGTTAGATTGATAACAATAAGAGTAATAAGTATAGTAATTGCCGTTCTATCGATCATATATGCATAATGTGGCTAATAATATGAGTTAGATTGATAATAATAAGAGTAATAAGTATAGTAATTGTCGTTCTATCGATCATATCTGCACAATATGGTTAATAATATGAGTTAGATTAATAGTAATGAGTGTAATAAGTATAGTAATTGTCGTTCTCTCGATCATATAAGCATAATATGTCTAATAATGTGAGTTAGATTGATAATAATAACAGTAATAAGTATAGTAATTGTCGTTCTATCGATCATGGAAGCATAATATGGCTAATAATATGAGTTAGATTGATAATAATAAGAGTAATAAGTATAGTAATTGCCGTTCTATCGATCATATATGCATAATGTGGCTAATAATATGAGTTAGATTGATAATAATAAGAGTAATAAGTATAGTAATTGTCGTTCTATCGATCATATAAGCATAATATGGCGAATAATATCATTTAGATTGATAATAGTATGAGTAATAAGTATAGTTATTGTCGTTCTATCGATCATATAAGCATAATATCGCTAATAATATGAGTTAGCTTGATAATAATAAGAGTAATAAGTATAGTAATTGTCGTTCTATCGATCATATGAGCATAATATGGCGAATAATATCATTTAGATTGATAATAATATGAGTAATAAGTATAGTAATTGTCGTTCTATCGATCATATAAGAATAATATGGCTAATAATATGAGTTAGCTTGATAATAATAAGAGTAATAAGTTTAGTAATTGTCGTTCTATCGATCATATAAGCATAATATGGCTAATAATATGAATTAGATTGATAATAATAAGAGTAATAAGTATAGTAATTGTCGTTCTATCGATCATATTAGCATAATATGGCGAATAATATCATTTAGATTGATAATAATATGAGTAATAATTATAGTAATTGTCGTTCTATCGATCATATAAGCATAGTATGGCTAATAATATGAATTAGATTGATAATAATAAGAGTAATAAGTATAGTAATTGTCGTTCTATCGATCATATAAGCATAATATGGCTAATAATATGAATTAGATTGATAATAATAAGAGTAATAAGTATAGTAATTGTCGTTCTATCGATCATATTAGCATAATATGGCGAATAATATCATTTAGATTGATAATAATATGAGTAATAAGTATAGTAATTGTCGTTCTGTCGATCATATAAGCATAATATGGCTAATAATATAAGTTAGATTGATAATAATAAGAGTAATAAGTATAGTAATTGTCGTTCTATCGATCATATCTGCATAATATGGTTAATAATATGAGATAGATTGATAATAATAAGAGTAATAAGTATAGTAATTGTCGTTCTATCGATCATATCTGCATAATATGGTTAATAATATGAGATAGATTAATAATAATAAGAATAATAAGTATAGTAATTGTCGTTCTATCGACCATGGAAGCATAATATGGCTAATAATATGAGTTAGATTGATAATAATAAGAGTAATAACTATAGTAATTGCCGTTCTATCGATCATATAAGCATAATATGGCGAATAATATGATTTAGATTGATATTAATAAGAGTAATAAGTATAGTAATTGTCGTTCTATCGATCATATAAGCATAATATCGCTAATAATATGAGTTAGCTTGATAATAATAAGAGTCATAAGTATAGTAATTGTCGTTCTATCGATCATATCTGCACAATATGGTTAATAATATGAGTTAGATTAATAGTAATGAGTGTAATAAGTATAGTAATTGTCGTTCTATCGATCATATAAGAATAATATGGCGAATAATATGATTTGGATTGATAATAATAAGAGTAATAAGTATAGTAATTGTCGTTCTATCGATCATATAAGCATAATATGGCTAATAATATGAGTTAGCTTGATAATAATAAGAGTAATAAGTATAGTAATTGTCGTTCTATCGATCATATCTGCACAATATGGTTAATAATATGAGTTAGATTAATAGTAATGAGTGTAATAAGTATAGTAATTGTCGTTCTATCGATCATATAAGCATAATATGGCTAATAATATGAGTTAGATTGATAATAATAAGAGTAATAACTATAGTAATTGCCGTTCTATCGATCATATAAGCATAATATGGCGAATAATATGATTTAGATTGATAATAATAAGAGTACTAAGTATAGTAATTGTCGTTCTATCGATCATATAAGCATCATATGGTTAATAATATGTGTTAGATTAATAATAATAAGAGTAATAAGTATAGTAATTGTCGTCTATCGATCATATAAGCATAATATGGCTAATAATATGAATTAGATTGATAATAATAAGAGTAATAAGTATAGTAATTGTCGTTCTATCGATCATATAAGCATAATATGGCAAATAATATGATTTAGATTGATAATAATAAGAGTAATATGTATAGTATATGCCGTTCTATCGACCATGTAAGCATAATATGGCGAATAATATGATTTGGATTGATAATAATAAGAGTAATAAGGATAGTAATTGTCGTTCTATCGATCATATAAGCATAATATGGCTAATAATATGAGTTAGCTTGATAATAATAAGAGTAATAAGTATAGTAATTGTCGTTCCATCGATCATATCTGCACAATATGGTTAATAATATGAGTTAGATAAATAGTAATGAGTGTAATAAGTATAGTAATTGTCGTTCTATCGATCATATAAGAATAATATGGCGAATAATATGATTTGTATTGATAATAATAAGAGTAATAAGTATAGTAATTGCCGTTCTATCGATCATATCTGCACAATATGGTTAATAGTATTAGTTAGATTAATAGTAATGAGTGTAATAAGTATAGTAATTGTCGTTCTATCGATCATATAAGAATAATATGGCGAATAATATGATTCAGATTGATAATAATAAGAGTAATAAGTATAGTAATTGTCGTTCTATCGATCATATAAGCATAATATGGCTAATAATACGAGTTAGATTGATAATAATAAGAGTAATAAGTATAGTAATTGCCGTTCTATCGATCATATATGCATAATGTGGCTAATAATATGAGTTAGATTGATAATAATAAGAGTAATAAGTATAGTAATTGCCGTTCTATCGATCATATATGCATAATGTGGCTAATAATATGAGTTAGATTGATAATAATAAGAGTAATAAGTATAGTAATTGTCGTTCTATCGATCATATAAGCATAATATGGCGAATAATATCATTTAGATTGATAATAGTATGAGTAATAAGTATAGTAATTGTCGTTCTATCGATCATATAAGCATAATATCGCTAATAATATGAGTTAGCTTGATAATAATAAGAGTAATAAGTATAGTAATTGTCGTTCTATCGATCATATGAGCATAATATGGCGAATAATATCATTTAGATTGATAATAATATGAGTAATAAGTATAGTAATTGTCGTTCTATCGATCATATAAGAATAATATGGCTAATAATATGAGTTAGCTTGATAATAATAAGAGTAATAAGTTTAGTAATTGTCGTTCTATCGATCATATAAGCATAATATGGCTAATAATATGAATTAGATTGATAATAATAAGAGTAATAAGTATAGTAATTGTCGTTCTATCGATCATATTAGCATAATATGGCGAATAATATCATTTAGATTGATAATAATATGAGTAATAATTATAGTAATTGTCGTTCTATCGATCATATAAGCATAGTATGGCTAATAATATGAATTAGATTGATAATAATAAGAGTAATAAGTATAGTAATTGTCGTTCTATCGATCATATAAGCATAATATGGCTAATAATATGAATTAGATTGATAATAATAAGAGTAATAAGTATAGTAATTGTCGTTCTATCGATCATATTAGCATAATATGGCGAATAATATCATTTAGATTGATAATAATATGAGTAATAAGTATAGTAATTGTCGTTCTGTCGATCATATAAGCATAATATGGCTAATAATATAAGTTAGATTGATAATAATAAGAGTAATAAGTATAGTAATTGTCGTTCTATCGATCATATCTGCATAATATGGTTAATAATATGAGATAGATTAATAATAATAAGAATAATAAGTATAGTAATTGTCGTTCTATCGATCATATCTGCAGAATATGGTTAATAATATGAGATAGATTAATAATAATAAGAATAATAAGTATAGTAATTGTCGTTCTATCGACCATGGAAGCATAATATGGCTAATAATATGAGTTAGATTGATAATAATAAGAGTAATAAGTATAGTAATTGTCGTTCTATCGGCCATATAAGCATAATATGGCGAATAATATGATTTGGATTGATAATAATAAGAGTAATAAGTATAGTAATTGTCGTTCTATCGATCATATGAGCATAATATGGCTAATAATATGAGTTAGCTTGATAATAATAAGAGTAATAAGTATAGTAATTGTCGTTCTATCGATCATATCTGCACAATATGGTTAATAATATGAGTTAGATTAATAGTAATGAGTGTAATAAGTATAGTAATTGTCGTTCTATCGATCATATAAGCATAATATGGCAAATAATATGAGTTAGCTTGATAATAATAAGAGTAATAAGTATAGTAATTGTCGTCTATCGATCATATAAGCATAATATGGCTAATAATATGAATTAGATTGATAATAATAAGAGTAATAAGTATAGTAATTGTCGTTCTATCGATCATATAAGCATAATATGGCAAATAATATGAGTTAGCTTGATAATAATAAGAGTTCTAAGTATAGTAATTGTCGTTCTATCGATCATATAAGCATCATATGGTTAATAATATGTGTTAGATTAATAATAATAAGAGTAATAAGTATAGTAATTGTCGTCTATCGATCATATAAGCATAATATGGCTAATAATATGAATTAGATTGATAATAATAAGAGTAATAAGTATAGTAATTGTCGTCTATCGATCATATAAGCATAATATGGCTAATAATATGAATTAGATTGATAATAATAAGAGTAATAAGTATAGTAATTGTCGTTCTATCGATCATATAAGCATAATATGGCAAATAATATGAGTTAGCTTGATAATAATAAGAGTAATAAGTATAGTAATTGTCGTTCTATCGATCATATCTGCACAATATGGTTAATAATATTAGTTAGATTAATAGTAATGAGTGTAATAAGTATAGTAATTGTCGTTCTATCGATCATATAAGAATAATATGGCGAATAATATGATTTAGATTGATAATAATAAGAGTAATAAGTATAGTAATTGTCGTTCTATCGATCATATAAGCATAATATGGCTAATAATCTGAGTTGGATTGATGATAATAAGAGTAATAAGTATAGTAATTGTCGTTCTATCGATCATATCTGCAGAATATGGTTAATAATATGAGATAGATTAATAATAATAAGAATAATAAGTATAGTAATTGTCGTTCTATCGACCATGGAAGCATAATATGGCTAATAATATGAGTTAGATTGATAATAATAAGAGTAATAAGTATAGTAATTGTCGTTCTATCGATCACATCTGCACAATATGGTTAATAATATGAGTTAGATTAGTAGTAATGAGTGTAATAAGTATAGTAATTGTCGTTCTCTCGATCATATAAGCATAATATGTCTAATAATGTGAGTTAGATTGATAATAATAAGAGTAATAAGTATAGTAATTGTCGTTCTATCGATCATATCTGCACAATATGGTTAATAATATGAGTTAGATTAATAATAATAAGAATAATAAGTATAGTAATTGGAGTTCTATCGACCATGGAAGCATAATATGGCTAATAATATGAGTTAGATTGATAATGATAAGAGTAATAAGTATAGTAATTGTCGTTCTATCGATCATATAAGCATAATATCGCTAATAATATGAGTTAGATTGATAACAATAAGAGTAATAAGTATAGTAATTGCCGTTCTATCGATCATATATGCATAATGTGGCTAATAATATGAGTTAGATTGATAATAATAAGAGTAATAAGTATAGTAATTGTCGTTCTATCGATCATATCTGCACAATATGGTTAATAATATGAGTTAGATTAATAGTAATGAGTGTAATAAGTATAGTAATTGTCGTTCTCTCGATCATATAAGCATAATATGTCTAATAATGTGAGTTAGATTGATAATAATAACAGTAATAAGTATAGTAATTGTCGTTCTATCGATCATGGAAGCATAATATGGCTAATAATATGAGTTAGATTGATAATAATAAGAGTAATAAGTATAGTAATTGCCGTTCTATCGATCATATATGCATAATGTGGCTAATAATATGAGTTAGATTGATAATAATAAGAGTAATAAGTATAGTAATTGTCGTTCTATCGATCATATAAGCATAATATGGCGAATAATATCATTTAGATTGATAATAGTATGAGTAATAAGTATAGTAATTGTCGTTCTATCGATCATATAAGCATAATATCGCTAATAATATGAGTTAGCTTGATAATAATAAGAGTAATAAGTATAGTAATTGTCGTTCTATCGATCATATGAGCATAATATGGCGAATAATATCATTTAGATTGATAATAATATGAGTAATAAGTATAGTAATTGTCGTTCTATCGATCATATTAGCATAATATGGTGAATAATATCATTTAGATTGATAATAATATGAGTAATAATTATAGTAATTGTCGTTCTATCGATCATATAAGCATAGTATGGCTAATAATATGAATTAGATTGATAATAATATGAGTAATAAGTATAGTAATTGTCGTTCTGTCGATCATATAAGCATAATATGGCTAATAATATAAGTTAGATTGATAATAATAAGAGTAATAAGTATAGTAATTGTCGTTCTATCGATCATATCTGCACAATATGGTTAATAATATGAGTTAGATTAATAATAATAAGAATAATAAGTATAGTAATTGGAGTTCTATCGACCATGGAAGCATAATATGGCTAATAATATGAGTTAGATTGATAATGATAAGAGTAATAAGTATAGTAATTGTCGTTCTATCGATCATATAAGCATAATATCGCTAATAATATGAGTTAGATTGATAACAATAAGAGTAATAAGTATAGTAATTGCCGTTCTATCGATCATATATGCATAATGTGGCTAATAATATGAGTTAGATTGATAATAATAAGAGTAATAAGTATAGTAATTGTCGTTCTATCGATCATATCTGCACAATATGGTTAATAATATGAGTTAGATTAATAGTAATGAGTGTAATAAGTATAGTAATTGTCGTTCTCTCGATCATATAAGCATAATATGTCTAATAATGTGAGTTAGATTGATAATAATAACAGTAATAAGTATAGTAATTGTCGTTCTATCGATCATGGAAGCATAATATGGCTAATAATATGAGTTAGATTGATAATAATAAGAGTAATAAGTATAGTAATTGCCGTTCTATCGATCATATATGCATAATGTGGCTAATAATATGAGTTAGATTGATAATAATAAGAGTAATAAGTATAGTAATTGTCGTTCTATCGATCATATAAGCATAATATGGCGAATAATATCATTTAGATTGATAATAGTATGAGTAATAAGTATAGTAATTGTCGTTCTATCGATCATATAAGCATAATATCGCTAATAATATGAGTTAGCTTGATAATAATAAGAGTAATAAGTATAGTAATTGTCGTTCTATCGATCATATGAGCATAATATGGCGAATAATATCATTTAGATTGATAATAATATGAGTAATAAGTATAGTAATTGTCGTTCTATCGATCATATAAGAATAATATGGCTAATAATATGAGTTAGCTTGATAATAATAAGAGTAATAAGTTTAGTAATTGTCGTTCTATCGATCATATAAGCATAATATGGCTAATAATATGAATTAGATTGATAATAATAAGAGTAATAAGTATAGTAATTGTCGTTCTATCGATCATATTAGCATAATATGGCGAATAATATCATTTAGATTGATAATAATATGAGTAATAATTATAGTAATTGTCGTTCTATCGATCATATAAGCATAGTATGGCTAATAATATGAATTAGATTGATAATAATAAGAGTAATAAGTATAGTAATTGTCGTTCTATCGATCATATAAGCATAATATGGCTAATAATATGAATTAGATTGATAATAATAAGAGTAATAAGTATAGTAATTGTCGTTCTATCGATCATATTAGCATAATATGGCGAATAATATCATTTAGATTGATAATAATATGAGTAATAAGTATAGTAATTGTCGTTCTGTCGATCATATAAGCATAATATGGCTAATAATATAAGTTAGATTGATAATAATAAGAGTAATAAGTATAGTAATTGTCGTTCTATCGATCATATCTGCATAATATGGTTAATAATATGAGATAGATTAATAATAATAAGAATAATAAGTATAGTAATTGTCGTTCTATCGATCATATCTGCAGAATATGGTTAATAATATGAGATAGATTAATAATAATAAGAATAATAAGTATAGTAATTGTCGTTCTATCGACCATGGAAGCATAATATGGCTAATAATATGAGTTAGATTGATAATAATAAGAGTAATAAGTATAGTAATTGTCGTTCTATCGGCCATATAAGCATAATATGGCGAATAATATGATTTGGATTGATAATAATAAGAGTAATAAGTATAGTAATTGTCGTTCTATCGATCATATGAGCATAATATGGCTAATAATATGAGTTAGCTTGATAATAATAAGAGTAATAAGTATAGTAATTGTCGTTCTATCGATCATATCTGCACAATATGGTTAATAATATGAGTTAGATTAATAGTAATGAGTGTAATAAGTATAGTAATTGTCGTTCTATCGATCATATAAGCATAATATGGCTAATAATATGAGTTAGATTGATAATAATAAGAGTAATAACTATAGTAATTGCCGTTCTATCGATCATATAAGCATAATATGGCGAATAATATGATTTAGATTGATAATAATAAGAGTTCTAAGTATAGTAATTGTCGTTCTATCGATCATATAAGCATCATATGGTTAATAATATGTGTTAGATTAATAATAATAAGAGTAATAAGTATAGTAATTGTCGTCAATCGATCATATAAGCATAATATGGCTAATAATATGAATTAGATTGATAATAATAAGAGTAATAAGTATAGTAATTGTCGTCTATCGATCATATAAGCATAATATGGCTAATAATATGAATTAGATTGATAATAATAAGAGTAATAAGTATAGTAATTGTCGTTCTATCGATCATATAAGCATAATATGGCAAATAATATGATTTAGATTGATAATAATAAGAGTAATATGTATAGTATATGCCGTTCTATCGGCCATATAAGCATAATATGGCGAATAATATGATTTGGATTGATAATAATAAGAGTAATAAGTATAGTAATTGTCGTTCTATCGATCATATAAGCATAATATGGCTAATAATATGAGTTAGCTTGATAATAATAAGAGTAATAAGTATAGTAATTGTCGTTCTATCGATCATATCTGCACAATATGGTTAATAATATTAGTTAGATTAATAGTAATGAGTGTAATAAGTATAGTAATTGTCGTTCTATCGATCATATAAGAATAATATGGCGAATAATATGATTTAGATTGATAATAATAAGAGTAATAAGTATAGTAATTGTCGTTCTATCGATCATATAAGCATAATATGGCTAATAATCTGAGTTGGATTGATGATAATAAGAGTAATAAGTATAGTAATTGTCGTTCTATCGATCATATCTGCAGAATATGGTTAATAATATGAGATAGATTAATAATAATAAGAATAATAAGTATAGTAATTGTCGTTCTATCGACCATGGAAGCATAATATGGCTAATAATATGAGTTAGATTGATAATAATAAGAGTAATAAGTATAGTAATTGTCGTTCTATCGATCACATCTGCACAATATGGTTAATAATATGAGTTAGATTAGTAGTAATGAGTGTAATAAGTACAGTAATTGTCGTTCCATCGATCATATAAGCATAATATGGCTAATAATATGAGTTAGATTGATAACAATAAGAGTAATAACTATAGTAAGTGCCGTTCTATCGATCATATAAGCATAATATGGCGAATAATATGATTTAGATTGATAATAATAAGAGTAATAAGTATAGTAATTGTCGTTCTATCGATCATATCTGCACAATATGGTTAATAATATGAGTTAGATTAATAGTAATGAGTGTAATAAGTATAGTAATTGTCGTTCTATCGATCATATAAGCATAATATGGCTAATAATATGAGTTAGATTGATAATAATAAGAGTAATAAGTATAGTAATTGTCGTTCTATCGATCATATTAGCATAATATGGCGAATAATATCATTTAGATTGATAATAATATGAGTAATAAGTATAGTAATTGTCGTTCTATCGATCATATAAGCATAATATGGCTAATAATATGAGTTAGATTGATAATAATAAGAGTAATAAGTATAGTAATTGTCGTTCTATCGATCATATCTGCATAATATGGTTAATAATATGAGATAGATTAATAATAATAAGAATAATAAGTATAGTAATTGTCGTTCTATCGACCATGGAAGCATAATATGGCTAATAATATGAGTTAGATTGATAATAATAAGAGTAATAACTATAGTAATTGCCGTTCTATCGATCATATAAGCATAATATGGCGAATAATATGATTTAGATTGATATTAATAAGAGTAATAAGTATAGTAATTGTCGTTCTATCGATCATATAAGCATAATATCGCTAATAATATGAGTTAGCTTGATAATAATAAGAGTCATAAGTATAGTAATTGTCGTTCTATCGATCATATCTGCACAATATGGTTAATAATATGAGTTAGATTAATAGTAATGAGTGTAATAAGTATAGTAATTGTCGTTCTATCGATCATATAAGAATAATATGGCGAATAATATGATTTGGATTGATAATAATAAGAGTAATAAGTATAGTAATTGTCGTTCTATCGATCATATAAGCATAATATGGCTAATAATATGAGTTAGCTTGATAATAATAAGAGTAATAAGTATAGTAATTGTCGTTCTATCGATCATATCTGCACAATATGGTTAATAATATGAGTTAGATTAATAGTAATGAGTGTAATAAGTATAGTAATTGTCGTTCTATCGATCATATAAGCATAATATGGCTAATAATATGAGTTAGATTGATAATAATAAGAGTAATAACTATAGTAATTGCCGTTCTATCGATCATATAAGCATAATATGGCGAATAATATGATTTAGATTGATAATAATAAGAGTTCTAAGTATAGTAATTGTCGTTCTATCGATCATATAAGCATCATATGGTTAATAATATGTGTTAGATTAATAATAATAAGAGTAATAAGTATAGTAATTGTCGTCAATCGATCATATAAGCATAATATGGCTAATAATATGAATTAGATTGATAATAATAAGAGTAATAAGTATAGTAATTGTCGTCTATCGATCATATAAGCATAATATGGCTAATAATATGAATTAGATTGATAATAATAAGAGTAATAAGTATAGTAATTGTCGTTCTATCGATCATATAAGCATAATATGGCAAATAATATGATTTAGATTGATAATAATAAGAGTAATATGTATAGTATATGCCGTTCTATCGGCCATATAAGCATAATATGGCGAATAATATGATTTGGATTGATAATAATAAGAGTAATAAGTATAGTAATTGTCGTTCTATCGATCATATAAGCATAATATGGCTAATAATATGAGTTAGCTTGATAATAATAAGAGTAATAAGTATAGTAATTGTCGTTCTATCGATCATATCTGCACAATATGGTTAATAATATTAGTTAGATTAATAGTAATGAGTGTAATAAGTATAGTAATTGTCGTTCTATCGATCATATAAGAATAATATGGCGAATAATATGATTTAGATTGATAATAATAAGAGTAATAAGTATAGTAATTGTCGTTCTATCGATCATATAAGCATAATATGGCTAATAATCTGAGTTGGATTGATGATAATAAGAGTAATAAGTATAGTAATTGTCGTTCTATCGATCATATCTGCAGAATATGGTTAATAATATGAGATAGATTAATAATAATAAGAATAATAAGTATAGTAATTGTCGTTCTATCGACCATGGAAGCATAATATGGCTAATAATATGAGTTAGATTGATAATAATAAGAGTAATAAGTATAGTAATTGTCGTTCTATCGATCACATCTGCACAATATGGTTAATAATATGAGTTAGATTAGTAGTAATGAGTGTAATAAGTACAGTAATTGTCGTTCCATCGATCATATAAGCATAATATGGCTAATAATATGAGTTAGATTGATAACAATAAGAGTAATAACTATAGTAAGTGCCGTTCTATCGATCATATAAGCATAATATGGCGAATAATATGATTTAGATTGATAATAATAAGAGTAATAAGTATAGTAATTGTCGTTCTATCGATCATATCTGCACAATATGGTTAATAATATGAGTTAGATTAATAGTAATGAGTGTAATAAGTATAGTAATTGTCGTTCTATCGATCATATAAGCATAATATGGCTAATAATATGAGTTAGATTGATAATAATAAGAGTAATAAGTATAGTAATTGTCGTTCTATCGATCATATTAGCATAATATGGCGAATAATATCATTTAGATTGATAATAATATGAGTAATAAGTATAGTAATTGTCGTTCTATCGATCATATAAGCATAATATGGCTAATAATATGAGTTAGATTGATAATAATAAGAGTAATAAGTATAGTAATTGTCGTTCTATCGATCATATCTGCATAATATGGTTAATAATATGAGATAGATTAATAATAATAAGAATAATAAGTATAGTAATTGTCGTTCTATCGACCATGGAAGCATAATATGGCTAATAATATGAGTTAGATTGATAATAATAAGAGTAATAACTATAGTAATTGCCGTTCTATCGATCATATAAGCATAATATGGCGAATAATATGATTTAGATTGATATTAATAAGAGTAATAAGTATAGTAATTGTCGTTCTATCGATCATATAAGCATAATATCGCTAATAATATGAGTTAGCTTGATAATAATAAGAGTCATAAGTATAGTAATTGTCGTTCTATCGATCATATCTGCACAATATGGTTAATAATATGAGTTAGATTAATAGTAATGAGTGTAATAAGTATAGTAATTGTCGTTCTATCGATCATATAAGAATAATATGGCGAATAATATGATTTGGATTGATAATAATAAGAGTAATAAGTATAGTAATTGTCGTTCTATCGATCATATAAGCATAATATGGCTAATAATATGAGTTAGCTTGATAATAATAAGAGTAATAAGTATAGTAATTGTCGTTCTATCGATCATATCTGCACAATATGGTTAATAATATGAGTTAGATTAATAGTAATGAGTGTAATAAGTATAGAAATTGTCGTTCTATCGATCATATAAGCATAATATGGCTAATAATATGAGTTAGATTGATAATAATAAGAGTAATAACTATAGTAATTGCCGTTCTATCGATCATATAAGCATAATATGGCGAATAATATGATTTAGATTGATAATAATAAGAGTACTAAGTATAGTAATTGTCGTTCTATCGATCATATAAGCATCATATGGTTAATAATATGTGTTAGATTAATAATAATAAGAGTAATAGGTATAGTAATTGTCGTCTATCGATCATATAAGCATAATATGGCTAATAATATGAATTAGATTGATAATAATAAGAGTAATAAGTATAGTAATTGTCGTTCTATCGATCATATAAGCATAATATGGCAAATAATATGATTTAGATTGATAATAATAAGAGTAATATGTATAGTATATGCCGTTCTATCGACCATGTAAGCATAATATGGCGAATAATATGATTTGGATTGATAATAATAAGAGTAATAAGGATAGTAATTGTCGTTCTATCGATCATATAAGCATAATATGGCTAATAATATGAGTTAGCTTGATAATAATAAGAGTAATAAGTATAGTAATTGTCGTTCCATCGATCATATCTGCACAATATGGTTAATAATATGAGTTAGATAAATAGTAATGAGTGTAATAAGTATAGCAATTGTCGTTCTATCGATCATATAAGAATAATATGGCGAATAATATGATTTGTATTGATAATAATAAGAGTAATAAGTATAGTAATTGCCGTTCTATCGATCATATCTGCACAATATGGTTAATAGTATTAGTTAGATTAATAGTAATGAGTGTAATAAGTATAGTAATTGTCGTTCTATCGATCATATAAGAATAATATGGCGAATAATATGATTCAGATTGATAATAATAAGAGTAATAAGTATAGTAATTGTCGTTCTATCGATCATATAAGCATAATATGGCTAATAATACGAGTTAGATTGATAATAATAAGAGTAATAAGTATAGTAATTGCCGTTCTATCGATCATATATGCATAATGTGGCTAATAATATGAGTTAGATTGATAATAATAAGAGTAATAAGTATAGTAATTGTCGTTCTATCGATCATATCTGCACAATATGGTTAATAATATGAGTTAGATTAATAATAATAAGAATAATAAGTATAGTAATTGGAGTTCTATCGACCATGGAAGCATAATATGGCTAATAATATGAGTTAGATTGATAATGATAAGAGTAATAAGTATAGTAATTGTCGTTCTATCGATCATATAAGCATAATATCGCTAATAATATGAGTTAGATTGATAACAATAAGAGTAATAAGTATAGTAATTGCCGTTCTATCGATCATATATGCATAATGTGGCTAATAATATGAGTTAGATTGATAATAATAAGAGTAATAAGTATAGTAATTGTCGTTCTATCGATCATATCTGCACAATATGGTTAATAATATGAGTTAGATTAATAGTAATGAGTGTAATAAGTATAGTAATTGTCGTTCTCTCGATCATATAAGCATAATATGTCTAATAATGTGAGTTAGATTGATAATAATAACAGTAATAAGTATAGTAATTGTCGTTCTATCGATCATGGAAGCATAATATGCCTAATAATATGAGTTAGATTGATAATAATAAGAGTAATAAGTATAGTAATTGTCGTTCCATCGATCATATCTGCATAATATGGTTAACAATATGAGATAGATTAATAATAATAAGAATAATAAGTATAGTAATTGTCGTTCTATCGACCATGGAAGCATAATATGGCTAATAATATGAGTTAGATTGATAATGATAAGAGTAATAAGTATAGTAATTGTCGTTCTATCGATCATATAAGCATAATATGGCGAATAATATGATTTAGACTGATAATAATAAGAGTAATAAGTATAGTAATTGTCGTTCTATCGATCATATAAGCATAATATGGCTAATAATATGAATTAGATTGGTAATAATAAGAGTAATAAGTATAGTAATTGTCGTTTTATCGATCATATAAGCATAATATGGCGAATAATATCATTTAGATTGTTAATAGTATGAGTAATAGGTATAGTAATTGTCGTTCTATCGATCATATAAGCATAATATGGCTAATAATCTGAGTTGGATTGATGCTAATAAGAGTAATAAGTATAGTAATTGTCGTTCTATCGATCATATCTGCAGAATATGGTTAATAATATGAGATAGATTAATAATAATAAGAATAATAAGTATAGTAATTGTCGTTCTATCGACCATGGAAGCATAATATGGCTAATAATATGAGTTAGATTGATAATAATAAGAGTAATAAGTATAGTAATTGTCGTTCTATCGATCACATCTGCACAATATGGTTAATAATATGAGTTAGATTAGTAGTAATGAGTGTAATAAGTACAGTAATTGTCGTTCTATCGATCATATCTGCATAATATGGTTAATAATATGAGATAGATTAATAATAATAAGAATAATAAGTATAGTAATTGTCGTTCTATCGACCATGGAAGCATAATATGGCTAATAATATGAGTTAGATTGATAATAATAAGAGTAATAACTATAGTAATTGCCGTTCTATCGATCATATAAGCATAATATGGCGAATAATATGATTTAGATTGATATTAATAAGAGTAATAAGTATAGTAATTGTCGTTCTATCGATCATATAAGCATAATATCGCTAATAATATGAGTTAGCTTGATAATAATAAGAGTCATAAGTATAGTAATTGTCGTTCTATCGATCATATCTGCACAATATGGTTAATAATATGAGTTAGATTAATAGTAATGAGTGTAATAAGTATAGTAATTGTCGTTCTATCGATCATATAAGAATAATATGGCGAATAATATGATTTGGATTGATAATAATAAGAGTAATAAGTATAGTAATTGTCGTTCTATCGATCATATAAGCATAATATGGCTAATAATATGAGTTAGCTTGATAATAATAAGAGTAATAAGTATAGTAATTGTCGTTCTATCGATCATATCTGCACAATATGGTTAATAATATGAGTTAGATTAATAGTAATGAGTGTAATAAGTATAGTAATTGTCGTTCTATCGATCATATAAGCATAATATGGCTAATAATATGAGTTAGATTGATAATAATAAGAGTAATAACTATAGTAATTGCCGTTCTATCGATCATATAAGCATAATATGGCGAATAATATGATTTAGATTGATAATAATAAGAGTACTAAGTATAGTAATTGTCGTTCTATCGATCATATAAGCATCATATGGTTAATAATATGTTTTAGATTAATAATAATAAGAGTAATAAGTATAGTAATTGTCGTCTATCGATCATATAAGCATAATATGGCTAATAATATGAATTAGATTGATAATAATAAGAGTAATAAGTATAGTAATTGTCGTTCTATCGATCATATAAGCATAATATGGCAAATAATATGATTTAGATTGATAATAATAAGAGTAATATGTATAGTATATGCCGTTCTATCGACCATGTAAGCATAATATGGCGAATAATATGATTTGGATTGATAATAATAAGAGTAATAAGGATAGTAATTGTCGTTCTATCGATCATATAAGCATAATATGGCTAATAATATGAGTTAGCTTGATAATAATAAGAGTAATAAGTATAGTAATTGTCGTTCCATCGATCATATCTGCACACTATGGTTAATAATATGAGTTAGATAAATAGTAATGAGTGTAATAAGTATAGTAATTGTCGTTCTATCGATCATATAAGAATAATATGGCGAATAATATGATTTGTATTGATAATAATAAGAGTAATAAGTATAGTAATTGCCGTTCTATCGATCATATCTGCACAATATGTTTAATAGTATTAGTTAGATTAATAGTAATGAGTGTAATAAGTATAGTAATTGTCGTTCTATCGATCATATAAGAATAATATGGCGAATAATATGATTCAGATTGATAATAATAAGAGTAATAAGTATAGTAATTGTCGTTCTATCGATCATATAAGCATAATATGGCTAATAATACGAGTTAGATTGATAATAATAAGAGTAATAAGTATAGTAATTGCCGTTCTATCGATCATATATGCATAATGTGGCTAATAATATGAGTTAGATTGATAATAATAAGAGTAATAAGTATAGTAATTGTCGTTCTATCGATCATATCTGCACAATATGGTTAATAATATGAGTTAGATTAATAATAATAAGAATAATAAGTATAGTAATTGGAGTTCTATCGACCATGGAAGCATAATATGGCTAATAATATGAGTTAGATTGATAATGATAAGAGTAATAAGTATAGTAATTGTCGTTCTATCGATCATATAAGCATAATATCGCTAATAATATGAGTTAGATTGATAACAATAAGAGTAATAAGTATAGTAATTGCCGTTCTATCGATCATATATGCATAATGTGGCTAATAATATGAGTTAGATTGATAATAATAAGAGTAATAAGTATAGTAATTGTCGTTCTATCGATCATATCTGCACAATATGGTTAATAATATGAGTTAGATTAATAGTAATGAGTGTAATAAGTATAGTAATTGTCGTTCTCTCGATCATATAAGCATAATATGTCTAATAATGTGAGTTAGATTGATAATAATAACAGTAATAAGTATAGTAATTGTCGTTCTATCGATCATATAAGAATAATATGGCGAATAATATGATTTGTATTGATAATAATAAGAGTAATAAGTATAGTAATTGCCGTTCTATCGATCATATCTGCACAATATGGTTAATAGTATTAGTTAGATTAATAGTAATGAGTGTAATAAGTATAGCAATTGTCGTTCTATCGATCATATAAGAATAATATGGCGAATAATATGATTTGTATTGATAATAATAAGAGTAATAAGTATAGTAATTGCCGTTCTATCGATCATATCTGCACAATATGGTTAATAGTATTAGTTAGATTAATAGTAATGAGTGTAATAAGTATAGTAATTGTCGTTCTATCGATCATATAAGAATAATATGGCGAATAATATGAGTTAGATTGATAATGATAAGAGTAATAAGTATAGTAATTGTCGTTCTATCGATCATATAAGCATAATATCGCTAATAATATGAGTTAGATTGATAACAATAAGAGTAATAAGTATAGTAATTGCCGTTCTATCGATCATATATGCATAATGTGGCTAATAATATGAGTTAGATTGATAATAATAAGAGTAATAAGTATAGTAATTGTCGTCTTATCGATCATATCTGCACAATATGGTTAATAATATGAGTTAGATTAATAGTAATGAGTGTAATAAGTATAGTAATTGTCGTTCTCTCGATCATATAAGCATAATATGTCTAATAATGTGAGTTAGATTGATAATAATAACAGTAATAAGTATAGTAATTGTCGTTCTATCGATCATGGAAGCATAATATGCCTAATAATATGAGTTAGATTGATAATAATAAGAGTAATAAGTATAGTAATTGTCGTTCCATCGATCATATCTGCATAATATGGTTAACAATATGAGATAGATTAATAATAATAAGAATAATAAGTATAGTAATTGTCGTTCTATCGACCATGGAAGCATAATATGGCTAATAATATGAGTTAGATTGATAATGATAAGAGTAATAAGTATAGTAATTGTCGTTCTATCGATCATATAAGCATAATATGGCGAATAATATGATTTAGACTGATAATAATAAGAGTAATAAGTATAGTAATTGTCGTTCTATCGATCATATAAGCATAATATGGCTAATAATATGAATTAGATTGGTAATAATAAGAGTAATAAGTATAGTAATTGTCGTTTTATCGATCATATAAGCATAATATGGCGAATAATATCATTTAGATTGTTAATAGTATGAGTAATAGGTATAGTAATTGTCGTTCTATCGATCATATAAGCATAATATGGCTAATAATCTGAGTTGGATTGATGATAATAAGAGTAATAAGTATAGTAATTGTCGTTCTATCGATCATATCTGCAGAATATGGTTAATAATATGAGATAGATTAATAATAATAAGAATAATAAGTATAGTAATTGTCGTTCTATCGACCATGGAAGCATAATATGGCTAATAATATGAGTTAGATTGATAATAATAAGAGTAATAAGTATAGTAATTGTCGTTCTATCGATCACATCTGCACAATATGGTTAATAATATGAGTTAGATTAGTAGTAATGAGTGTAATAAGTACAGTAATTGTCGTTCTATCGATCATATCTGCATAATATGGTTAATAATATGAGATAGATTAATAATAATAAGAATAATAAGTATAGTAATTGTCGTTCTATCGACCATGGAAGCATAATATGGCTAATAATATGAGTTAGATTGATAATAATAAGAGTAATAACTATAGTAATTGCCGTTCTATCGATCATATAAGCATAATATGGCGAATAATATGATTTAGATTGATATTAATAAGAGTAATAAGTATAGTAATTGTCGTTCTATCGATCATATAAGCATAATATCGCTAATAATATGAGTTAGCTTGATAATAATAAGAGTCATAAGTATAGTAATTGTCGTTCTATCGATCATATCTGCACAATATGGTTAATAATATGAGTTAGATTAATAGTAATGAGTGTAATAAGTATAGTAATTGTCGTTCTATCGATCATATAAGAATAATATGGCGAATAATATGATTTGGATTGATAATAATAAGAGTAATAAGTATAGTAATTGTCGTTCTATCGATCATATAAGCATAATATGGCTAATAATATGAGTTAGCTTGATAATAATAAGAGTAATAAGTATAGTAATTGTCGTTCTATCGATCATATCTGCACAATATGGTTAATAATATGAGTTAGATTAATAGTAATGAGTGTAATAAGTATAGTAATTGTCGTTCTATCGATCATATAAGCATAATATGGCTAATAATATGAGTTAGATTGATAATAATAAGAGTAATAACTATAGTAATTGCCGTTCTATCGATCATATAAGCATAATATGGCGAATAATATGATTTAGATTGATAATAATAAGAGTACTAAGTATAGTAATTGTCGTTCTATCGATCATATAAGCATCATATGGTTAATAATATGTGTTAGATTAATAATAATAAGAGTAATAAGTATAGTAATTGTCGTCTATCGATCATATAAGCATAATATGGCTAATAATATGAGTTAGCTTGATAATAATAAGAGTAATAAGTATAGTAATTGTCGTTCTATCGATCATATCTGCACAATATGGTTAATAATATGAGTTAGATTAATAGTAATGAGTGTAATAAGTATAGTAATTGTCGTTCTATCGATCATATAAGCATAATATGGCTAATAATATGAGTTAGATTGATAATAATAAGAGTAATAACTATAGTAATTGCCGTTCTATCGATCATATAAGCATAATATGGCGAATAATATGATTTAGATTGATAATAATAAGAGTACTAAGTATAGTAATTGTCGTTCTATCGATCATATAAGCATCATATGGTTAATAATATGTGTTAGATTAATAATAATAAGAGTAATAAGTATAGTAATTGTCGTCTATCGATCATATAAGCATAATATGGCTAATAATATGAATTAGATTGATAATAATAAGAGTAATAAGTATAGTAATTGTCGTTCTATCGATCATATAAGCATAATATGGCAAATAATATGATTTAGATTGATAATAATAAGAGTAATATGTATAGTATATGCCGTTCTATCGACCATGTAAGCATAATATGGCGAATAATATGATTTGGATTGATAATAATAAGAGTAATAAGGATAGTAATTGTCGTTCTATCGATCATATAAGCATAATATGGCTAATAATATGAGTTAGCTTGATAATAATAAGAGTAATAAGTATAGTAATTGTCGTTCCATCGATCATATCTGCACAATATGGTTAATAATATGAGTTAGATAAATAGTAATGAGTGTAATAAGTATAGTAATTGTCGTTCTATCGATCATATAAGAATAATATGGCGAATAATATGATTTGTATTGATAATAATAAGAGTAATAAGTATAGTAATTGCCGTTCTATCGATCATATCTGCACAATATGTTTAATA
>NW_027474893.1:0-23950 GCF_050947335.1 Megachile rotundata | reverse complement strand
TAGCCATATTATGCTTATATGATCGATAGAACGACAATTACTATACTCACTACTCTTATTATTATCAATCTAACTATTATTATTAGACATATTATGCTTATGTGATCGATAGAACGACAATTACTATACTTATTACTCTTATTATTATCAATCTAACTCATATTATTAGCCATACTATGCTTATATGATCGATAGAACGACAATTACTATACTTATTACTCTTATTATTATCAACCTAACTCATATTATTAGCCATATTATGCTTATATGATCGATAGAACGACAATTACTATACTCATTACTCTTACTATTATCAATCTAACTCATATTATTAGCCATTTTATGCTTATATGATCGGGAGAACGACAATTACTATACTTATTACACTCACTATTATCAATCTAACTCATATTATTAACCATATTATGCTTATATGATCGACAGAACGAGAATTACTATACTTATTACACTAACTATTATCAATCTAACTCATATTATTAGCCATATTATGCTTATATGATCGATAGAACGACAATTACTATACTCATTACTCATACTATTATCAATCTAACTCATATTATTAGCCATATTATGCTTATATGATCGATAGAACGACAATTACTATACTCATTACTCTTACTATTATCAATCTAACTCATATTATTAGCCATTTTATGCTTATATGATCGGGAGAACGACAATTACTATACTTATTACACTCACTATTATCAATCTAACTCATATTATTAACCATATTATGCTTATATGATCGACAGAACGACAATTACTATACTTATTACACTAACTATTATCAATCTAACTCATATTATTAGCCATATTATGCTTATATGATCGATAGAACGACAATTACTATACTTATTGCTCTTATTATTATCAATCTAACTCATATTATTAGCCATATTATGCTTATATGATCGACAGAACGCCAATTACTATACTCATTACTCTTATTGTTATCAATCTAACTCATATTATTAGCCATATTATGCTTATATGATCGATAGAACGACACTTACTATACTCACAACTCTTATTATTATCAATCTAACTAATATTATTAGCCATATTATGCTTATGTGATCGATAGAACGACAATTACTATACTTATTACTCTTATTATTATCAATCTAACTCATATTATTAGCCATACTATGCTTATATGATCGATAGAACGACAATTACTATACTTATTACTCTTATTATTATCAACCTAACTCATATTATTAGCCATATTATGCTTATATGATCGATAGAACGACAATTACTATACTTATTGCTCTTATTATTATCAACCTAACTCATATTATTAGCCATATTATGCTTATATGATCGATAGAACGACAATTACTATACTCATTACTCTTACTATTATCAATCTAACTCATATTATTAGCCATTTTATGCTTATATGATCGGGAGAACGACAATTACTATACTTATTACACTCACTATTATCAATCTAACTCATATTATTAACCATATTATGCTTATATGATCGACAGAACGACAATTACTATACTTATTACACTAACTATTATCAATCTAACTCATATTATTAGCCATATTATGCTTATATGATCGATAGAACGACAATTACTATACTCATTACTCATACTATTATCAATCTAACTCATATTATTAGCCATATTATGCTTATATGATCGATAGAACGACAATTACTATACTCATTACTCCTACTATTATCAATCTAACTCATATTATTAGCCATTTTATGCTTATATGATCGGGAGAACGACAATTACTATACTTATTACACTCACTATTATCAATCTAACTCATATTATTAACCATATTATGCTTATATGATCGATAGAACGACAATTACTATACTTATTGCTCTTATTATTATCAATCTAACTCATATTATTAGCCATATTGTGCTTATATGATCGACAGAACGCCAATTACTATACTCATTACTCTTATTATTATCAATCTAACTCATATTATTAGCCATATTATGCTTATATGATCGATAGAACGACAATTACTATACTCACTACTCTTATTATTATCAATCTAACTATTATTATTAGACATATTATGCTTATGTGATCGATAGAACGACAATTACTATACTTATTACTCTTATTATTATCAATCTAACTCATATTATTAGCCATACTATGCTTATATGATCGATAGAACGACAATTACTATACTTATTACTCTTATTATTATCAACCTAACTCATATTATTAGCCATATTATGCTTATATGATCGATAGAACGACACTTACTATACTCACAACTCTTATTATTATCAATCTAACTAATATTATTAGCCATATTATGCTTATGTGATCGATAGAACGACAATTACTATACTTATTACTCTTATTATTATCAATCTAACTCATATTATTAGCCATACTATGCTTATATGATCGATAGAACGACAATTACTATACTTATTACTCTTATTATTATCAACCTAACTCATATTATTAGCCATATTATGCTTATATGATCGATAGAACGACAATTACTATACTTATTGCTCTTATTATTATCAACCTAACTCATATTATTAGCCATATTATGCTTATATGATCGATAGAACGACAATTACTATACTCATTACTCTTACTATTATCAATCTAACTCATATTATTAGCCATTTTATGCTTATATGATCGGGAGAACGACAATTACTATACTTATTACACTCACTATTATCAATCTAACTCATATTATTAACCATATTATGCTTATATGATCGACAGAACGACAATTACTATACTTATTACACTAACTATTATCAATCTAACTCATATTATTAGCCATATTATGCTTATATGATCGATAGAACGACAATTACTATACTCATTACTCATACTATTATCAATCTAACTCATATTATGAGCCATTTTATGCTTATATGATCGAGAGAACGACAATTACTATGCTCACTACTCTTATTATTATCAATCTAACTCATATTATTAGCCATATTATGCTTATATGATCGATAGAACGACAATTACTATAGTTTTTACTCTTATTATTATCAATCTAACTCATATTATTAGCCATATATGCGTATATGATCGGTAGAACGATAATTACTATACTTATTACTCTTAATATTATCAATCTAACACATATTAATAATCATATTATGCTTATATGAGCAATAGAACTACAATTACTATACTTATTACACTCACTATTATCAATCTAACTCATATTATTAGCCATATTATGCTTATATGATCGACAGAACGACAATTACTATACTTATTACACTAACTATTATCAATCTAACTCATATTATTAGCCATATTATGCTTATATGATCGGTAGAACGATAATTACTATACTTATTTCTCTTATTATTATCAATCTAACTCATATTATTAGCCACATTATGCTTGTATGATCGGTGGAACGATAATTACAATACTTATTACTCTTATTATTATCAATCTAACTCATATTATTAGCCATATTATGCTTATATGACCGATCGAACTACAATTACTATACATATTACTCTTATTATTATCAATCTAGCTCATATTATTAACCATATTATGCAGATATGATCGAGAGAACTACAAGTACTATACTCATGACTCTTATTATTATCAATCTAACTAATATTATTAGCCATATTATGCTTGTATGATCGGTAGAACGATAATTACTATACTTATTACTCTTATTATTATCAATCTAACTCATATTATTAGCCATATTATGCTTATATGATCGATAGAACGACAATTACTATACTCATTACTCTTATTATTATCAATCTAACTCATATTATTAGCCATATTATGCTTATATGATCGATAGAACGACAATTACTATACTCACAACTCTTATTATTATCAATCTAACTAATATTATTAGCCACATTATGCTTATATGATCGGGAGAACGACAATTACTATACTTATTACACTCACTATTATCAATCTAACTCATATTATTAACCATATTATGCTTATATGATCGACAGAACGACAATTACTATACTTATTACACTAACTATTATCAATCTAACTCATATTATTAGCCATATTATGCTTATATGATCGATAGAACGACAATTACTATACTTATTACTCCTATTATTATCAATCAAACTCATATTATTAGCCATACTATGCTTATATGATCGATGGAACGACAATTACCATGCTCACCACTTTTATTATTATCAATCTAACTCATATTATTAGCCATATTATGCTTATGTGATCGATAGAACGACAATTACTATACTTATTGCTCATATTATTATCAATCTAACTCATATTATTAGCCATATTCTGCTTATATGATCGATAGGACGACAATTACTATACTCATTACTCTTATTGTTATCAATCTAACTCATATTATTAGCAATATTATGCTTATATGATCGACAGAACGACAATTACTATACTTAATACACTAACTATTATCAATCTAACTCATATTATTAGCCATACTATGCTTATATGATCGATAGAACAACAATTACTATACTTATTACTCTTATTATTATCAACCTAACTCATATTATTAGCCATATTATGCTTATATGATCGATAGAACGACACTTACTATACTCACAACTCTTATTATTATCAATCTAACTAATATTATTAGCCATATTATGCTTATGTGATCGATAGAACGACAATTACTATACTTATTACTCTTATTATTATCAATCTAACTCATATTATTAGCCATACTATGCTTATATGATCGATAGAACGACAATTACTATACTTATTACTCTTATTATTATCAACCTAACTCATATTATTAGCCATATTATGCTTATATGATCGATAGAACGACAATTACTATACTTATTGCTCTTATTATTATCAACCTAACTCATATTATTAGCCATATTATGCTTATATGATCGATAGAACGACAATTACTATACTCATTACTCTTACTATTATCAATCTAACTCATATTATTAGCCATTTTATGCTTATATGATCGGGAGAACGACAATTACTATACTTATTACACTCACTATTATCAATCTAACTCATATTATTAACCATATTATGCTTATATGATCGACAGAACGACAATTACTATACTTATTACACTAACTATTATCAATCTAACTCATATTATTAGCCATATTATGCTTATATGATCGATAGAACGACAATTACTATACTCATTACTCATACTATTATCAATCTAACTCATATTATTAGCCATATTATGCTTATATGATCGATAGAACGACAATTACTATACTCATTACTCTTACTATTATCAATCTAACTCATATTATTAGCCATTTTATGCTTATATGATCGGGAGAACGACAATTACTATACTTATTACACTCACTATTATCAATCTAACTCATATTATTAACCATATTATGCTTATATGATCGACAGAACGACAATTACTATACTTATTACACTAACTATTATCAATCTAACTCATATTATTAGCCATATTATGCTTATATGATCGATAGAACGACAATTACTATACTTATTGCTCTTATTATTATCAATCTAACTCATATTATTAGCCATATTGTGCTTATATGATCGACAGAACGCCAATTACTATACTCATTACTCTTATTATTATCAATCTAACTCATATTATTAGCCATATTATGCTTATATGATCGATAGAACGACAATTACTATACTCACTACTCTTATTGTTATCAATCTAACTATTATTATTAGACATATTATGCTTATGTGATCGATAGAACGACAATTACTATACTTATTACTCTTATTATTATCAATCTAACTCATATTATTAGCCATACTATGCTTATATGATCGATAGAACGACAATTACTATACTTATTACTCTTATTATTATCAACCTAACTCATATTATTAGCCATATTATGCTTATATGATCGATAGAACGACAATTACTATACTCATTACTCTTACTATTATCAATCTAACTCATATTATTAGCCATTTTATGCTTATATGATCGGGAGAACGACAATTACTATACTTATTACACTCACTATTATCAATCTAACTCATATTATTAACCATATTATGCTTATATGATCGACAGAACGACAATTACTATACTTATTACACTAACTATTATCAATCTAACTCATATTATTAGCCATATTATGCTTATATGATCGATAGAACGACAATTACTATACTCATTACTCATACTATTATCAATCTAACTCATATTATGAGCCATTTTATGCTTATATGATCGAGAGAACGACAATTACTATGCTCACTACTCTTATTATTATCAATCTAACTCATATTATTAGCCATATTATGCTTATATGATCGATAGAACGACAATTACTATAGTTTTTACTCTTATTATTATCAATCTAACTCATATTATTAGCCATATATGCGTATATGATCGGTAGAACGATAATTACTATACTTATTACTCTTAATATTATCAATCTAACACATATTAATAATCATATTATGCTTATATGAGCAATAGAACTACAATTACTATACTTATTACACTCACTATTATCAATCTAACTCATATTATTAGCCATATTATGCTTATATGATCGACAGAACGACAATTACTATACTTATTACACTAACTATTATCAATCTAACTCATATTATTAGCCATATTATGCTTATATGATCGGTAGAACGATAATTACTATACTTATTTCTCTTATTATTATCAATCTAACTCATATTATTAGCCACATTATGCTTGTATGATCGGTGGAACGATAATTACAATACTTATTACTCTTATTATTATCAATCTAACTCATATTATTAGCCATATTATGCTTATATGACCGATCGAACTACAATTACTATACATATTACTCTTATTATTATCAATCTAGCTCATATTATTAACCATATTATGCAGATATGATCGAGAGAACTACAAGTACTATACTCATGACTCTTATTATTATCAATCTAACTAATATTATTAGCCATATTATGCTTGTATGATCGGTAGAACGATAATTACTATACTTATTACTCTTATTATTATCAATCTAACTCATATTATTAGCCATATTATGCTTATATGTTCGATAGAACGACAATTACTATACTCATTACTCTTATTATTATCAATCTAACTCATATTATTAGCCATATTATGCTTATATGATCGATAGAACGACAATTACTATACTCACAACTCTTATTATTATCAATCTAACTAATATTATTAGCCACATTATGCTTATATGATCGATAGAACTACAATTACTATACTTATTACTCTTGTTATTATCAATCTAGCTCATATTATTAACCATATTATGCAGACATGATCGATAGAACTACAACTACTATACTCATTACTCTTATTATTATCAATTTAACTCATATTATTAGCCATATTATGCTTATGTGATCGATAGAACGACAATTACTATACTTATTACTCCTATTATTATCAATCAAACTCATATTATTAGCCATACTATGCTTATATGATCGATGGAACGACAATTACTATGCTCACCACTTTTATTATTATCAATCTAACTCATATTATTAGCCATATTATGCTTATGTGATCGATAGAACGACAATTACTATACTTATTGCTCATATTATTATCAATCTAACTCATATTATTAGCCATATTCTGCTTATATGATCGATAGGACGACAATTACTATACTCATTACTCTTATTGTTATCAATCTAACTCATATTATTAGCAATATTATGCTTATATGATCGACAGAACGACAATTACTATACTTAATACACTAACTATTATCAATCTAACTCATATTATTAGCCATACTATGCTTATATGATCGATAGAACGACAATTACTATACTTATTACTCTTATTATTATCAACCTAACTCATATTATTAGCCATATTATGCTTATATGATCGATAGAACGACACTTACTATACTCACAACTCTTATTATTATCAATCTAACTAATATTATTAGCCATATTATGCTTATGTGATCGATAGAACGACAATTACTATACTTATTACTCTTATTATTATCAATCTAACTCATATTATTAGCCATACTATGCTTATATGATCGATAGAACGACAATTACTATACTTATTACTCTTATTATTATCAACCTAACTCATATTATTAGCCATATTATGCTTATATGATCGATAGAACGACAATTACTATACTTATTGCTCTTATTATTATCAACCTAACTCATATTATTAGCCATATTATGCTTATATGATCGATAGAACGACAATTACTATACTCATTACTCTTACTATTATCAATCTAACTCATATTATTAGCCATTTTATGCTTATATGATCGGGAGAACGACAATTACTATACTTATTACACTCACTATTATCAATCTAACTCATATTATTAACCATATTATGCTTATATGATCGACAGAACGACAATTACTATACTTATTACACTAACTATTATCAATCTAACTCATATTATTAGCCATATTATGCTTATATGATCGATAGAACGACAATTACTATACTCATTACTCATACTATTATCAATCTAACTCATATTATTAGCCATATTATGCTTATATGATCGATAGAACTACAATTACTATACTCATTACTCTTACTATTATCAATCTAACTCATATTATTAGCCATTTTATGCTTATATGATCGGGAGAACGACAATTACTATACTTATTACACTCACTATTATCAATCTAACTCATATTATTAACCATATTATGCTTATATGATCGACAGAACGACAATTACTATACTTATTACACTAACTATTATCAATCTAACTCATATTATTAGCCATATTATGCTTATATGATCGATAGAACGACAATTACTATACTTATTGCTCTTATTATTATCAATCTAACTCATATTATTAGCCATATTGTGCTTATATGATCGACAGAACGCCAATTACTATACTCATTACTCTTATTATTATCAATCTAACTCATATTATTAGCCATATTATGCTTATATGATCGATAGAACGACAATTACTATACTCACTACTCTTATTATTATCAATCTAACTATTATTATTAGACATATTATGCTTATGTGATCGATAGAACGACAATTACTATACTTATTACTCTTATTATTATCAATCTAACTCATATTATTAGCCATACTATGCTTATATGATCGATAGAACGACAATTACTATACTTATTACTCTTATTATTATCAACCTAACTCATATTATTAGCCATATTATGCTTATATGATCGATAGAACGACAATTACTATACTCATTACTCTTACTATTATCAATCTAACTCATATTATTAGCCATTTTATGCTTATATGATCGGGAGAACGACAATTACTATACTTATTACACTCACTATTATCAATCTAACTCATATTATTAACCATATTATGCTTATATGATCGACAGAACGACAATTACTATACTTATTACACTAACTATTATCAATCTAACTCATATTATTAGCCATATTATGCTTATATGATCGATAGAACGACAATTACTATACTCATTACTCATACTATTATCAATCTAACTCATATTATGAGCCATTTTATGCTTATATGATCGAGAGAACGACAATTACTATGCTCACTACTCTTATTATTATCAATCTAACTCATATTATTAGCCATATTATGCTTATATGATCGATAGAACGACAATTACTATAGTTTTTACTCTTATTATTATCAATCTAACTCATATTATTAGCCATATATGCGTATATGATCGGTAGAACGATAATTACTATACTTATTACTCTTAATATTATCAATCTAACACATATTAATAATCATATTATGCTTATATGAGCAATAGAACTACAATTACTATACTTATTACACTCACTATTATCAATCTAACTCATATTATTAGCCATATTATGCTTATATGATCGACAGAACGGCAATTACTATACTTATTACACTAACTATTATCAATCTAACTCATATTATTAGCCATATTATGCTTATATGATCGGTAGAACGATAATTACTATACTTATTTCTCTTATTATTATCAATCTAACTCATATTATTAGCCACATTATGCTTGTATGATCGGTGGAACGATAATTACAATACTTATTACTCTTATTATTATCAATCTAACTCATATTATTAGCCATATTATGCTTATATGACCGATCGAACTACAATTACTATACATATTACTCTTATTATTATCAATCTAGCTCATATTATTAACCATATTATGCAGATATGATCGAGAGAACTACAAGTACTATACTCATGACTCTTATTATTATCAATCTAACTAATATTATTAGCCATATTATGCTTGTATGATCGGTAGAACGATAATTACTATACTTATTACTCTTATTATTATCAATCTAACTCATATTATTAGCCATATTATGCTTATATGTTCGATAGAACGACAATTACTATACTCATTACTCTTATTATTATCAATCTAACTCATATTATTAGCCATATTATGCTTATATGATCGATAGAACGACAATTACTATACTCACAACTCTTATTATTATCAATCTAACTAATATTATTAGCCACATTATGCTTATATGATCGATAGAACTACAATTACTATACTTATTACTCTTGTTATTATCAATCTAGCTCATATTATTAACCATATTATGCAGACATGATCGATAGAACTACAACTACTATACTCATTACTCTTATTATTATCAATTTAACTCATATTATTAGCCATATTATGCTTATGTGATCGATAGAACGACAATTACTATACTTATTACTCCTATTATTATCAATCAAACTCATATTATTAGCCATACTATGCTTATATGATCGATGGAACGACAATTACTATGCTCACCACTTTTATTATTATCAATTTAACTCATATTATTAGCCACATTATGCTTATGTGATCGATAGAACGACAATTACTATACTTATTGCTCATATTATTATCAATCTAACTCATATTATTAGTCATATTCTGCTTATATGATCGATAGGACGACAATTACTATACTCATTACTCTTATTGTTATCAATCTAACTCATATTATTAGCCATATTATGCTTATATGATCGACAGAACGACAATTACTATACATAATACACTAACTATTATCAATCTAACTCATATTATTAGCCATATTATGCTTATATGATCGATAGAACGACAATTACTATACTCATTACTCTTACTATTATCAATCTAACTCATATTATTAGCCATTTTATGCTTATATGATCGGGAGAACGACAATTACTATACTTATTACACTCACTATTATCAATCTAACTCATATTATTAACCATATTATGCTTATATGATCGACAGAACGACAATTACTATACTTATTACACTAACTATTATCAATCTAACTCATATTATTAGCCATATTATGCTTTATATGATCGATAGAACGACAATTACTATACTCATTACTCATACTATTATCAATCTAACTCATATTATTAGCCATATTATGCTTATATGATCGATAGAACGACAATTACTATACTCATTACTCTTACTATTATCAATCTAACTCATATTATTAGCCATTTTATGCTTATATGATCGGGAGAACGACAATTACTATACTTATTACACTCACTATTATCAATCTAACTCATATTATTAACCATATTATGCTTATATGATCGACAGAACGACAATTACTATACTTATTACACTAACTATTATCAATCTAACTCATATTATTAGCCATATTATGCTTATATGATCGATAGAACGACAATTACTATACTTATTGCTCTTATTATTATCAATCTAACTCATATTATTAGCCATATTGTGCTTATATGATCGACAGAACGCCAATTACTATACTCATTACTCTTATTATTATCAATCTAACTCATATTATTAGCCATATTATGCTTATATGATCGATAGAACGACAATTACTATACTCACTACTCTTATTATTATCAATCTAACTATTATTATTAGACATATTATGCTTATGTGATCGATAGAACGACAATTACTATACTTATTACTCTTATTATTATCAATCTAACTCATATTATTAGCCATACTATGCTTATATGATCGATAGAACGACAATTACTATACTTATTACTCTTATTATTATCAACCTAACTCATATTATTAGCCATATTATGCTTATATGATCGATAGAACGACAATTACTATACTCATTACTCTTACTATTATCAATCTAACTCATATTATTAGCCATTTTATGCTTATATGATCGGGAGAACGACAATTACTATACTTATTACACTCACTATTATCAATCTAACTCATATTATTAACCATATTATGCTTATATGATCGACAGAACGACAATTACTATACTTATTACACTAACTATTATCAATCTAACTCATATTATTAGCCATATTATGCTTATATGATCGATAGAACGACAATTACTATACTCATTACTCATACTATTATCAATCTAACTCATATTATGAGCCATTTTATGCTTATATGATCGAGAGAACGACAATTACTATGCTCACTACTCTTATTATTATCAATCTAACTCATATTATTAGCCATATTATGCTTATATGATCGATAGAACGACAATTACTATAGTTTTTACTCTTATTATTATCAATCTAACTCATATTATTAGCCATATATGCGTATATGATCGGTAGAACGATAATTACTATACTTATTACTCTTAATATTATCAATCTAACACATATTAATAATCATATTATGCTTATATGAGCAATAGAACTACAATTACTATACTTATTACACTCACTATTATCAATCTAACTCATATTATTAGCCATATTATGCTTATATGATCGACAGAACGACAATTACTATACTTATTACACTAACTATTATCAATCTAACTCATATTATTAGCCATATTATGCTTATATGATCGGTAGAACGATAATTACTATACTTATTTCTCTTATTATTATCAATCTAACTCATATTATTAGCCACATTATGCTTGTATGATCGGTGGAACGATAATTACAATACTTATTACTCTTATTATTATCAATCTAACTCATATTATTAGCCATATTATGCTTATATGACCGATCGAACTACAATTACTATACATATTACTCTTATTATTATCAATCTAGCTCATATTATTAACCATATTATGCAGATATGATCGAGAGAACTACAAGTACTATACTCATGACTCTTATTATTATCAATCTAACTAATATTATTAGCCATATTATGCTTGTATGATCGGTAGAACGATAATTACTATACTTATTACTCTTATTATTATCAATCTAACTCATATTATTAGCCATATTATGCTTATATGTTCGATAGAACGACAATTACTATACTCATTACTCTTATTATTATCAATCTAACTCATATTATTAGCCATATTATGCTTATATGATCGATAGAACGACAATTACTATACTCACAACTCTTATTATTATCAATCTAACTAATATTATTAGCCACATTATGCTTATATGATCGATAGAACTACAATTACTATACTTATTACTCTTGTTATTATCAATCTAGCCCATATTATTAACCATATTATGCAGACATGATCGATAGAACTACAACTACTATACTCATTACTCTTATTATTATCAATTTAACTCATATTATTAGCCATATTATGCTTATGTGATCGATAGAACGACAATTACTATACTTATTACTCCTATTATTATCAATCAAACTCATATTATTAGCCATACTATGCTTATATGATCGATGGAACGACAATTACTATGCTCACCACTTTTATTATTATCAATCTAACTCATATTATTAGCCATATTATGCTTATGTGATCGATAGAACGACAATTACTATACTTATTGCTCATATTATTATCAATCTAACTCATATTATTAGCCATACTATGCTTATATGATCGATAGAACGACAATTACTATACTTATTACTCTTATTATTATCAACCTAACTCATATTATTAGCCATATTATGCTTATATGATCGATAGAACGACAATTACTATACTCATTACTCTTACTATTATCAATCTAACTCATATTATTAGCCATTTTATGCTTATATGATCGGGAGAACGACAATTACTATACTTATTACACTCACTATTATCAATCTAACTCATATTATTAACCATATTATGCTTATATGATCGACAGAACGACAATTACTATACTTATTACACTAACTATTATCAATCTAACTCATATTATTAGCCATATTATGCTTATATGATCGATAGAACGACAATTACTATACTCATTACTCATACTATTATCAATCTAACTCATATTATGAGCCATTTTATGCTTATATGATCGAGAGAACGACAATTACTATGCTCACTACTCTTATTATTATCAATCTAACTCATATTATTAGCCATATTATGCTTATATGATCGATAGAACGACAATTACTATAGTTTTTACTCTTATTATTATCAATCTAACTCATATTATTAGCCATATATGCGTATATGATCGGTAGAACGATAATTACTATACTTATTACTCTTAATATTATCAATCTAACACATATTAATAATCATATTATGCTTATATGAGCAATAGAACTACAATTACTATACTTATTACACTCACTATTATCAATCTAACTCATATTATTAGCCATATTATGCTTATATGATCGACAGAACGACAATTACTATACTTATTACACTAACTATTATCAATCTAACTCATATTATTAGCCATATTATGCTTATATGATCGGTAGAACGATAATTACTATACTTATTTCTCTTATTATTATCAATCTAACTCATATTATTAGCCACATTATGCTTGTATGATCGGTGGAACGATAATTACAATACTTATTACTCTTATTATTATCAATCTAACTCATATTATTAGCCATATTATGCTTATATGACCGATCGAACTACAATTACTATACATATTACTCTTATTATTATCAATCTAGCTCATATTATTAACCATATTATGCAGATATGATCGAGAGAACTACAAGTACTATACTCATGACTCTTATTATTATCAATCTAACTAATATTATTAGCCATATTATGCTTGTATGATCGGTAGAACGATAATTACTATACTTATTACTCTTATTATTATCAATCTAACTCATATTATTAGCCATATTATGCTTATATGTTCGATAGAACGACAATTACTATACTCATTACTCTTATTATTATCAATCTAACTCATATTATTAGCCATATTATGCTTATATGATCGATAGAACGACAATTACTATACTCACAACTCTTATTATTATCAATCTAACTAATATTATTAGCCACATTATGCTTATATGATCGATAGAACTACAATTACTATACTTATTACTCTTGTTATTATCAATCTAGCTCATATTATTAACCATATTATGCAGACATGATCGATAGAACTACAACTACTATACTCATTACTCTTATTATTATCAATTTAACTCATATTATTAGCCATATTATGCTTATGTGATCGATAGAACGACAATTACTATACTTATTACTCCTATTATTATCAATCAAACTCATATTATTAGCCATACTATGCTTATATGATCGATGGAACGACAATTACTATGCTCACCACTTTTATTATTATCAATCTAACTCATATTATTAGCCATATTATGCTTATGTGATCGATAGAACGACAATTACTATACTTATTGCTCATATTATTATCAATCTAACTCATATTATTAGCCATACTATGCTTATATGATCGATAGAACGACAATTACTATACTTATTACTCTTATTATTATCAACCTAACTCATATTATTAGCCATATTATGCTTATATGATCGATAGAACGACAATTACTATACTCATTACTCTTACTATTATCAATCTAACTCATATTATTAGCCATTTTATGCTTATATGATCGGGAGAACGACAATTACTATACTTATTACACTCACTATTATCAATCTAACTCATATTATTAACCATATTATGCTTATATGATCGACAGAACGACAATTACTATACTTATTACACTAACTATTATCAATCTAACTCATATTATTAGCCATATTATGCTTATATGATCGATAGAACGACAATTACTATACTCATTACTCATACTATTATCAATCTAACTCATATTATGAGCCATTTTATGCTTATATGATCGAGAGAACGACAATTACTATGCTCACTACTCTTATTATTATCAATCTAACTCATATTATTAGCCATATTATGCTTATATGATCGATAGAACGACAATTACTATAGTTTTTACTCTTATTATTATCAATCTAACTCATATTATTAGCCATATATGCGTATATGATCGGTAGAACGATAATTACTATACTTATTACTCTTAATATTATCAATCTAACACATATTAATAATCATATTATGCTTATATGAGCAATAGAACTACAATTACTATACTTATTACACTCACTATTATCAATCTAACTCATATTATTAACCATATTATGCTTATATGATCGACAGAACGACAATTACTATACTTATTACACTAACTATTATCAATCTAACTCATATTATTAGCCATATTATGCTTATATGATCGATAGAACGACAATTACTATACTCATTACTCATACTATTATCAATCTAACTCATATTATTAGCCATATTATGCTTATATGATCGATAGAACGACAATTACTATACTCATTACTCTTACTATTATCAATCTAACTCATATTATTAGCCATTTTATGCTTATATGATCGGGAGAACGACAATTACTATACTTATTACACTCACTATTATCAATCTAACTCATATTATTAACCATATTATGCTTATATGATCGACAGAACGACAATTACTATACTTATTACACTAACTATTATCAATCTAACTCATATTATTAGCCATATTATGCTTATATGATCGATAGAACGACAATTACTATACTTATTGCTCTTATTATTATCAATCTAACTCATATTATTAGCCATATTGTGCTTATATGATCGACAGAACGCCAATTACTATACTCATTACTCTTATTATTATCAATCTAACTCATATTATTAGCCATATTATGCTTATATGATCGATAGAACGACAATTACTATACTCACTACTCTTATTATTATCAATCTAACTATTATTATTAGACATATTATGCTTATGTGATCGATAGAACGACAATTACTATACTTATTACTCTTATTATTATCAATCTAACTCATATTATTAGCCATACTATGCTTATATGATCGATAGAACGACAATTACTATACTTATTACTCTTATTATTATCAACCTAACTCATATTATTAGCCATATTATGCTTATATGATCGATAGAACGACAATTACTATACTCATTACTCTTACTATTATCAATCTAACTCATATTATTAGCCATTTTATGCTTATATGATCGGGAGAACGACAATTACTATACTTATTACACTCACTATTATCAATCTAACTCATATTATTAACCATATTATGCTTATATGATCGACAGAACGACAATTACTATACTTATTACACTAACTATTATCAATCTAACTCATATTATTAGCCATATTATGCTTATATGATCGATAGAACGACAATTACTATACTCATTACTCATACTATTATCAATCTAACTCATATTATGAGCCATTTTATGCTTATATGATCGAGAGAACGACAATTACTATGCTCACTACTCTTATTATTATCAATCTAACTCATATTATTAGCCATATTATGCTTATATGATCGATAGAACGACAATTACTATAGTTTTTACTCTTATTATTATCAATCTAACTCATATTATTAGCCATATATGCGTATATGATCGGTAGAACGATAATTACTATACTTATTACTCTTAATATTATCAATCTAACACATATTAATAATCATATTATGCTTATATGAGCAATAGAACTACAATTACTATACTTATTACACTCACTATTATCAATCTAACTCATATTATTAGCCATATTATGCTTATATGATCGACAGAACGACAATTACTATACTTATTACACTAACTATTATCAATCTAACTCATATTATTAGCCATATTATGCTTATATGATCGGTAGAACGATAATTACTATACTTATTTCTCTTATTATTATCAATCTAACTCATATTATTAGCCACATTATGCTTGTATGATCGGTGGAACGATAATTACAATACTTATTACTCTTATTATTATCAATCTAACTCATATTATTAGCCATATTATGCTTATATGACCGATCGAACTACAATTACTATACATATTACTCTTATTATTATCAATCTAGCTCATATTATTAACCATATTATGCAGATATGATCGAGAGAACTACAAGTACTATACTCATGACTCTTATTATTATCAATCTAACTAATATTATTAGCCATATTATGCTTGTATGATCGGTAGAACGATAATTACTATACTTATTACTCTTATTATTATCAATCTAACTCATATTATTAGCCATATTATGCTTATATGTTCGATAGAACGACAATTACTATACTCATTACTCTTATTATTATCAATCTAACTCATATTATTAGCCATATTATGCTTATATGATCGATAGAACGACAATTACTATACTCACAACACTTATTATTATCAATCTAACTAATATTATTAGCCACATTATGCTTATATGATCGATAGAACTACAATTACTATACTTATTACTCTTGTTATTATCAATCTAGCTCATATTATTAACCATATTATGCAGACATGATCGATAGAACTACAACTACTATACTCATTACTCTTATTATTATCAATTTAACTCATATTATTAGCCATATTATGCTTATGTGATCGATAGAACGACAATTACTATACTTATTACTCCTATTATTATCAATCAAACTCATATTATTAGCCATACTATGCTTATATGATCGATGGAACGACAATTACTATGCTCACCACTTTTATTATTATCAATCTAACTCATATTATTAGCCATATTATGCTTATGTGATCGATAGAACGACAATTACTATACTTATTGCTCATATTATTATCAATCTAACTCATATTATTAGCCATACTATGCTTATATGATCGATAGAACGACAATTACTATACTTATTACTCTTATTATTATCAACCTAACTCATATTATTAGCCATATTATGCTTATATGATCGATAGAACGACAATTACTATACTCATTACTCTTACTATTATCAATCTAACTCATATTATTAGCCATTTTATGCTTATATGATCGGGAGAACGACAATTACTATACTTATTACACTCACTATTATCAATCTAACTCATATTATTAACCATATTATGCTTATATGATCGACAGAACGACAATTACTATACTTATTACACTAACTATTATCAATCTAACTCATATTATTAGCCATATTATGCTTATATGATCGATAGAACGACAATTACTATACTCATTACTCATACTATTATCAATCTAACTCATATTATGAGCCATTTTATGCTTATATGATCGGGAGAACGACAATTACTATACTTATTACACTCACTATTATCAATCTAACTCATATTATTAACCATATTATGCTTATATGATCGACAGAACGACAATTACTATACTTATTACACTAACTATTATCAATCTAACTCATATTATTAGCCATATTATGCTTATATGATCGATAGAACGACAATTACTATACTCATTACTCATACTATTATCAATCTAACTCATATTATGAGCCATTTTATGCTTATATGATCGAGAGAACGACAATTACTATGCTCACTACTCTTATTATTATCAATCTAACTCATATTATTAGCCATATTCTGCTTATATGATCGATAGGACGACAATTACTATACTCATTACTCTTATTGTTATCAATCTAACTCATATTATTAGCCATATTATGCTTATATGATCGACAGAACGACAATTACTATACATAATACACTAACTATTATCAATCTAACTCATATTATTAGCCACATTATGCTTATATGATCGATAGAACGACAATTACTATACTCATTACTCTTACTATTATCAATCTAACTCATATTATTAGCCATTTTATGCTTATATGATCGGGAGAACGACAATTACTATACTTATTACACTCACTATTATCAATCTAACTCATATTATTAACCATATTATGCTTATATGATCGACAGAACGACAATTACTATACTTATTACACTAACTATTATCAATCTAACTCATATTATTAGCCATATTATGCTTATATGATCGATAGAACGACAATTACTATACTCATTACTCATACTATTATCAATCTAACTCATATTATTAGCCATATTATGCTTATATGATCGATAGAACGACAATTACTATACTCATTACTCTTACTATTATCAATCTAACTCATATTATTAGCCATTTTATGCTTATATGATCGGGAGAACGACAATTACTATACTTATTACACTCACTATTATCAATCTAACTCATATTATTAACCATATTATGCTTATATGATCGACAGAACGACAATTACTATACTTATTACACTAACTATTATCAATCTAACTCATATTATTAGCCATATTATGCTTATATGATCGATAGAACGACAATTACTATACTTATTGCTCTTATTATTATCAATCTAACTCATATTATTAGCCATATTGTGCTTATATGATCGACAGAACGCCAATTACTATACTCATTACTCTTATTATTATCAATCTAACTCATATTATTAGCCATATTATGCTTATATGATCGATAGAACGACAATTACTATACTCACTACTCTTATTATTATCAATCTAACTATTATTATTAGACATATTATGCTTATGTGATCGATAGAACGACAATTACTATACTTATTACTCTTATTATTATCAATCTAACTCATATTATTAGCCATACTATGCTTATATGATCGATAGAACGACAATTACTATACTTATTACTCTTATTATTATCAACCTAACTCATATTATTAGCCATATTATGCTTATATGATCGATAGAACGACAATTACTATACTCATTACTCTTACTATTATCAATCTAACTCATATTATTAGCCATTTTATGCTTATATGATCGGGAGAACGACAATTACTATACTTATTACACTCACTATTATCAATCTAACTCATATTATTAACCATATTATGCTTATATGATCGACAGAACGACAATTACTATACTTATTACACTAACTATTATCAATCTAACTCATATTATTAGCCATATTATGCTTATATGATCGATAGAACGACAATTACTATACTCATTACTCATACTATTATCAATCTAACTCATATTATGAGCCATTTTATGCTTATATGATCGAGAGAACGACAATTACTATGCTCACTACTCTTATTATTATCAATCTAACTCATATTATTAGCCATATTATGCTTATATGATCGATAGAACGACAATTACTATAGTTTTTACTCTTATTATTATCAATCTAACTCATATTATTAGCCATATATGCGTATATGATCGGTAGAACGATAATTACTATACTTATTACTCTTAATATTATCAATCTAACACATATTAATAATCATATTATGCTTATATGAGCAATAGAACTACAATTACTATACTTATTACACTCACTATTATCAATCTAACTCATATTATTAGCCATATTATGCTTATATGATCGACAGAACGACAATTACTATACTTATTACACTAACTATTATCAATCTAACTCATATTATTAGCCATATTATGCTTATATGATCGGTAGAACGATAATTACTATACTTATTTCTCTTATTATTATCAATCTAACTCATATTATTAGCCACATTATGCTTGTATGATCGGTGGAACGATAATTACAATACTTATTACTCTTATTATTATCAATCTAACTCATATTATTAGCCATATTATGCTTATATGACCGATCGAACTACAATTACTATACATATTACTCTTATTATTATCAATCTAGCTCATATTATTAACCATATTATGCAGATATGATCGAGAGAACTACAAGTACTATACTCATGACTCTTATTATTATCAATCTAACTAATATTATTAGCCATATTATGCTTGTATGATCGGTAGAACGATAATTACTATACTTATTACTCTTATTATTATCAATCTAACTCATATTATTAGCCATATTATGCTTATATGTTCGATAGAACGACAATTACTATACTCATTACTCTTATTATTATCAATCTAACTCATATTATTAGCCATATTATGCTTATATGATCGATAGAACGACAATTACTATACTCACAACTCTTATTATTTTCAATCTAACTAATATTATTAGCCACATTATGCTTATATGATCGATAGAACTACAATTACTATACTTATTACTCTTGTTATTATCAATCTAGCTCATATTATTAACCATATTATGCAGACATGATCGATAGAACTACAACTACTATACTCATTACTCTTATTATTATCAATTTAACTCATATTATTAGCCATATTATGCTTATGTGATCGATAGAACGACAATTACTATACTTATTACTCCTATTATTATCAATCAAACTCATATTATTAGCCATACTATGCTTATATGATCGATGGAACGACAATTACTATGCTCACCACTTTTATTATTATCAATCTAACTCATATTATTAGCCATATTATGCTTATGTGATCGATAGAACGACAATTACTATACTTATTGCTCATATTATTATCAATCTAACTCATATTATTAGCCATATTCTGCTTATATGATCGATAGGACGACAATTACTATACTCATTACTCTTATTGTTATCAATCTAACTCATATTATTAGCAATATTATGCTTATATGATCGACAGAACGACAATTACTATACTTAATACACTAACTATTATCAATCTAACTCATATTATTAGCCATACTATGCTTATATGATCGATAGAACGACAATTACTATACTTATTACTCTTATTATTATCAACCTAACTCATATTATTAGCCATATTATGCTTATATGATCGATAGAACGACACTTACTATACTCACAACTCTTATTATTATCAATCTAACTAATATTATTAGCCATATTATGCTTATGTGATCGATAGAACGACAATTACTATACTTATTACTCTTATTATTATCAATCTAACTCATATTATTAGCCATACTATGCTTATATGATCGATAGAACGACAATTACTATACTTATTACTCTTATTATTATCAACCTAACTCATATTATTAGCCATATTATGCTTATATGATCGATAGAACGACAATTACTATACTTATTGCTCTTATTATTATCAACCTAACTCATATTATTAGCCATATTATGCTTATATGATCGATAGAACGACAATTACTATACTCATTACTCTTACTATTATCAATCTAACTCATATTATTAGCCATTTTATGCTTATATGATCGGGAGAACGACAATTACTATACTTATTACACTCACTATTATCAATCTAACTCATATTATTAACCATATTATGCTTATATGATCGACAGAACGACAATTACTATACTTATTACACTAACTATTATCAATCTAACTCATATTATTAGCCATATTATGCTTATATGATCGATAGAACGACAATTACTATACTTATTGCTCTTATTATTATCAATCTAACTCATATTATTAGCCATATTGTGCTTATATGATCGACAGAACGCCAATTACTATACTCATTACTCTTATTATTATCAATCTAACTCATATTATTAGCCATATTATGCTTATATGATCGATAGAACGACAATTACTATACTCACTACTCTTATTATTATCAATCTAACTATTATTATTAGACATATTATGCTTATGTGATCGATAGAACGACAATTACTATACTTATTACTCTTATTATTATCAATCTAACTCATATTATTAGCCATACTATGCTTATATGATCGATAGAACGACAATTACTATACTTATTACTCTTATTATTATCAACCTAACTCATATTATTAGCCATATTATGCTTATATGATCGATAGAACGACAATTACTATACTCATTAC
>NW_027474892.1:0-24048 GCF_050947335.1 Megachile rotundata | reverse complement strand
TCACTATTATCAATCTAACTCATATTATTAATCATGTTATGCAGATATGATCGATAGAACGACAATTACTATACTTATTACTCTTATTATTATCAATGGAACTCATATTATTAGCCATATTGTGCTTATATGATCGATAGAACGTCAATTACTACACTTATTACACTCACTGTTATCAATCCACCTCATATTATTAACCATATTATGCAGATATGATCGATAGAACGACAACTACTATACTTTTTACTCTTATTATTATCAATCTAACTCATATTATTAGCCATATTATGCTTATATGATCGATAGTACGACAATTACTATACTTATTACACTCACTATTATCAATCTAACTCATATTATTAATCATGTTATGCAGATATGATCGATAGAACGATAATTACTATACTTATTACACTTATTATTATCAATGGAACTCATATTATTAGCCATGTTATGCTTATATGATCGATAGAACGACAATTACTATACTCATTGCTCTTATTATTATCAATCTAACTCATATTATTAGCCATATTATGCTTATATGATCGATAGAACGACAATCACTATACTTATTTCTCTTATTATTTTCAATCTAACTCATATTATTAGCCATATTATGCTTATATGATCGATAGAACGACAATTACTATACTTATTACACTAACTGTTATCAATCCAACTCATATTATTAACCATATTATGCAGATATGATCGATAGAACGACAATTACTATACTCATTACTCTTATTATTATCAATCTAACTCATATTATTAGCCATATTATGCTTATATGATCGATAGTACGACAATTACAATACTTATTACACTCACTATTATCAATCTAACTCATATTATTAATCATGTTATGCAGATATGATCGATAGAACGATAATTACTATACTTATTACACTTATTATTATCAATCTAACTCATATTATTAGCCATATTATGCATATATGATCGATCGAACGACAATTACTATACTTATTTCTCTTATTATTATCAATCTAACTCATATTATTAGCCATATTATGCTTATATGATCGATAGAACGACAATTACTATACTCATTACTCTTATTATTATCAATCCAACTCATATTATTAGCCATATTATGCTTATATGATCGATAGAACGACAATTACTATACTTATTTCTCTTATTATTATCAATCTCACTCATATTATTAGCCATATTATGCTTATATGATCGATAGAACAACAATTACTATACTTGTTACACTCACTGCTATCAATCTAACTCATATTATTAATCATGTTATGCTTATATGATCGATAGAACGACAATTACTATACTCATTACTCTTATTATTATCAATCTAACTCATATTATTAGCCATATTATGCTTATATGATCGATAGAACGACAATTACTATACTTATTACACTCACTGTTATCAATCCAACTCATATTATTAACCATATTATGCAGATATGATCGATAGAACGACAATTACTATACTCAGTACTCTTATTATTATCAATCTAACTCATATTATTAGCCATATTATGCTTATATGATCGATAGAACGACAATTACTATACTTATTTCTCTTATTATTATCAATCTAACTGATATTATTAGCCATATTATACTTATATGATCGATAGAACGACAATTACTACACTTATTACACTCACTGCTATCAATCTAACTCATATTATTAGCCATATTATGTTTATATGATCGGTAGAATGATAATTACTATACTTATTACTCTTATTATTATCAATCTAACTCATATTGTTAACCATATTATGCAGATATGATCGATAGAACTACAATTACTATACTCATTACTCTTATTTTTATCAATCTACCTCATATTATTCGCCATATTATGCTTATATGATCGATAGGACGACAATTACTATACTTATTACACTCACTGTTATCAATCTAACTCATATTATTAGCCATATTATGCTTATATGATCGATAGAACGACAATTACTGTACTTATTACTCTTATTATTATCAATGGAACTCGTATTATTAGCCATATTGTGCTTATATGATCGATAGAACGACAATTACTATACTTATTACTCTTATTATTATCAATGGAACTCATATTATTAGCCATATTGTGCTTATATGATCGATAGAACGACAATTACTATACTTATTACACTCACTATTATCAATCTAACTCATATTATTAATCATGTTATGCAGATATGATCGATAGAACGATAATTACTATACTTATTACACTTATTATTATCAATGGCACTCATATTATTAGCCATGTTATGCTTATATGATCGATAGAACGACAATTACTATACTCATTGCTCTTATTATTATCAATCTAACTCATATTATTAGCCATATTATGCTTATATGATCGATAGAACGACAATCACTATACTTATTTCTCTTATTATTTTCAATCTAACTCATATTATTAGCCATATTATGCTTATATGATCGATAGAACGACAATTACTATACTTATTACACTCACTGTTATCAATCTAACTCATATTATTAGCCATATTATGCTTATATGATCGATAGAACGACAATTACTATACTTATTACTCTTATTATTATCAATGGAACTCATATTATTAGCCATATTGTGCTTATATGATCGATAGAACGACATCTACTATACTTATTACTCTTATTATTATCAATGGAACTCGTATTATTAGCCATATTGTGCTTATATGATCGATAGAACGACAATTACTATACTTATTACACTCACTGTTATCAATCCACATCATATTATTAACCATATTATGCAGATATGATCGATAGAACGACAATTACTATACTTTTTACTCTTATTATTATCAATCTAACTCATATTATTAGCCATATTATGCTCATATGATCGATAGAACGACAATTTCTATACTCATTACTCTTATTATTATCAATCTAACTCATATTATTAGCCATATTATGCTTATATGATCGATAGAACGACAATTACTATACTTATTACACTCACTGTTATCAATCCAACTCATATTATTAACCATATTATGCAGATATGATCGATAGAACGACAATTACTATACTCATTACTCTTATTATTATCAGTCTAACTCATATTATTAGCCATATTATGCTTATATGTTCGATAGAACGACAATTACTATACTTATTACACTCACTGTTATCAATCCAACTCATATTATTAACCATATTATGCAGATATGATCGATAGAACGACAATTACTATACTCATTACTCTTATTATTATCAATCTAACTCATATTATTAGCCATATTATGCTTATATGATCGATAGAACGACAATTACTATACTTATTTCTCTTATTATTATCAATCTAACTCATATTATTAGCCATATTATGCTTATATGATCGATAGTACGACAATTACTATACTTATTACACTCACTATTATCAATCTAACTCATATTATTAATCATGTTATGCAGATATGATCGATAGAACGATAATTACTATACTTATTACACTTATTATTATCAATGGAACTCATATTATTAGCCATGTTATGCTTATATGATCGATAGAACGACAATTACTATACTCATTGCTCTTATTATTATCAATCTAACTCATATTATTAGCCATATTATGCTTATATGATCGATAGAACGACAATCACTATACTTATTTCTCTTATTATTTTCAATCTAACTCATATTATTAGCCATATTATGCTTATATGATCGATAGAACGACAATTACTATACTTATTACACTAACTGTTATCAATCCAACTCATATTATTAACCATATTATGCAGATATGATCGATAGAACGACAATTACTATACTCATTACTCTTATTATTATCAATCTAACTCATATTATTAGCCATATTATGCTTATATGATCGATAGTACGACAATTACAATACTTATTACACCCACTATTATCAATCTAACTCATATTATTAATCATGTTATGCAGATATGATCGATAGAACGATAATTACTATACTTATTACACTTATTATTATCAATCTAACTCATATTATTAGCCATATTGTGCATATATGATCGATCGAACGACAATTACTATACTTATTTCTCTTATTATTATCAATCTAACTCATATTATTAGCCATATTATGCTTATATGATCGATAGAACGACAATTACTATACTCATTACTCTTATTATTATCAATCCAACTCATATTATTAGCCATATTATGCTTATATGATCGATAGAACGACAATTACTATACTTATTTCTCTTATTATTATCAATCTCACTCATATTATTAGCCATATTATGCTTATATGATCGATAGAACAACAATTACTATACTTGTTACACTCACTGCTATCAATCTAACTCATATTATTAATCATGTTATGCTTATATGATCGATAGAACGACAGTTACTATACTCATTACTCTTATTATTATCAATCTAACTCATATTATTAGCCATATTATGCTTATATGATCGATAGAACGACAATTACTATACTTATTACACTCACTGTTATCAATCCAACTCATATTATTAACCATATTATGCAGATATGATCGATAGAACGACAATTACTATACTCAGTACTCTTATTATTATCAATCTAACTCATATTATTAGCCATATTATGCTTATATGATCGATAGAACGACAATTACTATACTTATTTCTCTTATTATTATCAATCTAACTGATATTATTAGCCATATTATACTTATATGATCGATAGAACGACAATTACTATACTTATTACACTCACTGCTATCAATCTAACTCATATTATTAGCCATATTATGTTTATATGATCGGTAGAATGATAATTACTATACTTATTACTCTTATTATTATCAATCTAACTCATATTGTTAACCATATTATGCAGATATGATCGATAGAACTACAATTACTATACTCATTACTCTTATTTTTATCAATCTACCTCATATTATTCGCCATATTATGCTTATATGATCGATAGGACGACAATTACTATACTTATTACACTCACTGTTATCAATCTAACTCATATTATTAGCCATATTATGCTTATATGATCGATAGAACGACAATTACTGTACTTATTACTCTTATTATTATCAATGGAACTCGTATTATTAGCCATATTGTGCTTATATGATCGATAGAACGACAATTACTATACTTATTACTCTTATTATTATCAATGGAACTCATATTATTAGCCATATTGTGCTTATATGATCGATAGAACGACAATTACTATACTTATTACACTCACTATTATCAATCTAACTCATATTATTAATCATGTTATGCAGATATGATCGATAGAACGATAATTACTATACTTATTACACTTATTATTATCAATGGCACTCATATTATTAGCCATGTTATGCTTATATGATCGATAGAACGACAATTACTATACTCATTGCTCTTATTATTATCAATCTAACTCATATTATTAGCCATATTATGCTTATATGATCGATAGAACGACAATCACTATACTTATTTCTCTTATTATTTTCAATCTAACTCATATTATTAGCCATATTATGCTTATATGATCGATAGAACGACAATTACTATACTTATTACACTCACTGTTATCAATCTAACTCATATTATTAGCCATATTATGCTTATATGATCGATAGAACGACAATTACTATACTTATTACTCTTATTATTATCAATGGAACTCATATTATTAGCCATATTGTGCTTATATGATCGATAGAACGACATCTACTATACTTATTACTCTTATTATTATCAATGGAACTCGTATTATTAGCCATATTGTGCTTATATGATCGATAGAACGACAATTACTATACTTATTACACTCACTGTTATCAATCCACATCATATTATTAACCATATTATGCAGATATGATCGATAGAACGACAATTACTATACTTTTTACTCTTATTATTATCAATCTAACTCATATTATTAGCCATATTATGCTTATATGATCGATAGAACGACAATTTCTATACTCATTACTCTTATTATTATCAATCTAACTCATATTATTAGCCATATTATGCTTATATGATCGATAGAACGACAATTACTATACTTATTACACTCACTGTTATCAATCCAACTCATATTATTAACCATATTATGCAGATATGATCGATAGAACGACAATTACTATACTCATTACTCTTATTATTATCAGTCTAACTCATATTATTAGCCATATTATGCTTATATGTTCGATAGAACGACAATTACCATACTTATTACACTCACTGTTATCAATCCAACTCATATTATTAACCATATTATGCAGATATGATCGATAGAACGACAATTACTATACTCATTACTCTTATTATTATCAATCTAACTCATATTATTAGCCATATTATGCTTATATGATCGATAGAACGACAATTACTATACTTATTTCTCTTATTATTATCAATCTAACTCATATTATTAGCCATATTATGCTTATATGATCGATAGAACGACAATTACTATACTTATTACACTCACTGTTATCAATCCAACTCATATTATTAACCATATTATGCAGATATGATCGATAGAACGATAATTACTATACTTATTACACTTATTATTATCAATGGAACTCATATTATTAGCCATGTTATGCTTATATGATCGATAGAACGACAATTACTATACTCATTGCTCTTATTATTATCAATCTAACTCATATTATTAGCCATATTATGCTTATATGATCGATAGAACGACAATCACTATACTTATTTCTCTTATTATTTTCAATCTAACTCATATTATTAGCCATATTATGCTTATATGATCGATAGAACGACAATTACTATACTTATTACACTCACTGTTATCAATCTAACTCATATTATTAGCTATATTATGCTTATATGATCGATAGAACGACAATTACTATACTTATTACTCTTATTATTATCAATGGAACTCATATTATTAGCCATATTGTGCTTATATGATCGATAGAACGACAATTACTATACTTATTACTCTTATTATTATCAATGGAACTCATATTATTAGCCATATTGTGCTTATATGATCGATAGAACGACAATTACTATACTTATTACACTCACTGTTATCAATCCACCTCATATTATTAACCATATTATGCAGATATGATCGATAGAACGACAATTACTATACTTTTTACTCTTATTATTATCAATCTAACTCATATTATTAGCCATATTATGCTTATATGATCGATAGAACGACAATTTCTATACTCATTACTCTTATTATTATCAATCTAACTCATATTATTAGCCATATTATGCTTATATGATCGCTAGAACGACAATTACTATACTTATTACACTCACTGTTATCAATCCAACTCATATTATTAACCATATATATGCAGATATGATCGATAGAACGACAATTACTATACTCATTACACTCACTGCTATCAATCTAACTCATATTATTAGCCATATTATGTTTATATGATCGGTAGAATGATAATTACTATACTTATTACTCTTATTATTATCAATCCAACTCATATTGTTAATCATATTATGCAGATATGATCGATAGAACTACAATTACTATACTCATTACTCTTATTTTTATCAATCTACCTCATATTATTCGCCATATTGTGCTTATATGATCGATAGAACGACAATTACTATACTTATTACACTCACTGTTATCAATCTAACTCATATTATTAGCCATATTATGCTTATATGATCGATAGAACGACAATTACTATACTCATTACTCTTATTATTATCGATCTAACTCATATTATTAGCCATATTATGCTTATATGATCGATAGAACGACAATTACTATACTCATTACTCTTATTATTATCAATCTAACTCATATTATTAGCCATATTATGCTTATATGATCGATAGAACGACAATTACTATACTTATTACACTCACTGTTATCAATCCAACTCATATTATTAACCATATTATGCAGATATGATCGATAGAACGACAATTACTATACTCATTACTCTTATTATTATCAATCTAACTCATATTATTAGCCATATTATGCTTATATGATCGATAGAACGACAATTACTATACTTATTTCTCTTATTATTATCAATCTACCTCATATTATTCGCCATATTATGCTTATATGATCGATAGAACGACAATTACTATACTTATTACACTCACTGTTATCAATCTAACTCATATTATTAGCCATATTATGCTTATATGATCGATAGAACGACAATTACTATACTTACTACACTCACTATTATCAATCTAACTCTAATTATTAACCATGTTATGCAGATATGATCGGTAGAACGACAATTACTATACTTATTACTCTTATTATTATCAATGGAACTCATATTATTAGCCATGTTATGCTTATATGATCGATAGAACGACAATTACTATACTCATTACTCTTATTATTATCAATCTAACTCATATTATTAGCCATATTATGCTTATATGATCGATAGTACGACAATTACAATACTTATTACACTCACTATTATCAATCTAACTCATATTATTAATCATGTTATGCAGATATGATCGATAGAACGATAATTACTATACTTATTACACTTATTATTATCAATCAAACTCATATTATTAGCCATATTATGCATATATGATCGATAGAACGACAATTACTATACTTATTTCTCTTATTATTATCAATCTCACTCATATTATTAGCCATATTATGCTTATATGATCGATAGAACAACAATTACTATACTTGTTACACTCACTGCTATCAATCTAACTCATATTATTAATCATGTTATGCTTATATGATCGATAGAACGACAATTTCTATACTCGTTACTCTTATTATTATCAATCTAACTCATATCATTAGCCATATTATGCTTATATGATCGATAGAACGACAATTACTATACTTATTACACTAACTGTTATCAATCCAACTCATATTATTAACCATATTATGCAGATATGATCGATAGAACGACAATTACTATACTCATTACTCTTATTATTATCAATCTAACTCATATTATTAGCCATATTATGCTTATATGATCGATAGTACGACAATTACAATACTTATTACACTCACTATTATCAATCTAACTCATATTATTAATCATGTTATGCAGATATGATCGATAGAACGATAATTACTATACTTATTACACTTATTATTATCAATCTAACTCATATTATTAGCCATATTATGCTTATATGATCGATAGAACGACAATTACTATACTCATTACTCTTATTATTATCAATCTAACTCATATTATTAGCCATATTATGCTTATATGATCGATAGAACGACAATTACTATACTTATTTCTCTTATTATTATCAATCTCACTCATATTATTAGCCATATTATGCTTATATGATCGATAGAACAACAATTACTATACTTGTTACACTCACTGCTATCAATCTAACTCATATTATTAATCATGTTATGCTTATATGATCGATAGAACGACAATTACTATACTCATTACTCTTATTATTATCAATCTAACTCATATTATTAGCCATATTATGCTTATATGATCGATAGAACGACAATTACTATACTTATTACACTCACTGTTATCAATCCAACTCATATTATTAACCATATTATGCAGATATGATCGATAGAACGACAATTACTATACTCAGTACTCTTATTATTATCAATCTAACTCATATTATTAGCCATATTATGCTTATATGATCGATAGAACGACAATTACTATACTTATTTCTCTTATTATTATCAATCTAACTCATATTATTAGCCATATTATGCTTATATGATCGATAGAACGACAATTACTATACTTATTACACTCACTGCTATCAATCTAACTCATATTATTAGCCATATTATGTTTATATGATCGGTAGAATGATAATTACTATACTTATTACTCTTATTATTATCAATCTAACTCATATTGTTAACCATATTATGCAGATATGATCGATAGAACTACAATTACTATACTCATTACTCTTATTTTTATCAATCTACCTCATATTATTCGCCATATTATGCTTATATGATCGATAGAACGACAATTACTATACTTATTACACTCACTGTTATCAATCTAACTCATATTATTAGCCATATTATGCTTATATGATCGATAGAACGACAATTACTATACTCATTACTCTTATTATTATCGATCTAACTCATATTATTAGCCATATTACGCTTATATGATCGATAGAACGACAATTACTATACTTACTACACTCACTATTATCAATCTAACTCTAATTATTAACCATGTTATGCAGATATGATCGGTAGAACGACAATTACTATACTTATTACTCTTATTATTATCAATGGAACTCATATTACTAGCCATGTTATGCTTATATGATCGATAGAACGACAATTACTATACTCATTACTCTTATTATTATCAATCTAACTCATATTATTAGCCATATTATGCTTATATGATCGATAGAACGACAATTACTATACTTATTTCTCTTATTATTATCAATCTAACTCATATTATTAGCCATATTATGCTTATATGATCAATAGAACGACAATTACTATACTTATTACACTCACTGCTATCAATCTAACTCATATTATTAGCCATATTATGTTTATATCATCGGTAGAATGATAATTACTATACTTATTATTCTTATTATTATCAATCTAACTCATATTATTAATCATATTATGCAGATATGATCGATAGAACTACAATTACTATACTCATTACTCTTATTTTTCTCAATCTAACTCATATTATTCACCATATTATGCATATATGATCGATAGAACGACAATTACTATACTTATTACACTCACTGTTATCAATCTAACTCATATTATTAGCCATATTATGCTTATATGATCGATAGAACGACAATTACTGGACTTATTACTCTTATTATTATCAATGGAACTCGTATTATTAGCCATATTGTGCTTATATGATCGATAGAACGACAATTACTATACTTATTACTCTTATTATTATCAATGGAACTCATATTATTAGCCATATTGTGCTTATATGATCGATAGAACGACAATTACTACACTTATTACACTCACTGTTATCAATCCACCTCATATTATTAACCATATTATGCAGATATGATCGATAGAACGACAATTACTATACTTTTTACTCTTAATATTATCAATCTAACTCATATTATTAGCCATATTATGCTTATATGATCGATAGTACGACAATTACTATACTTATTACACTCACTATTATCAATCTAACTCATATTATTAATCATGTTATGCAGATATGATCGATAGAACGATAATTACTATACTTATTACACTTATTATTATCAATGGAACTCATATTATTAGCCATGTTATGCTTATATGATCGATAGAACGACAATTACTATACTCATTGCTCTTATTATTATCAATCTAACTCATATTATTAGCCATATTATGCTTATATGATCGATAGAACGACAATCACTATACTTATTTCTCTTATTATTTTCAATCTAACTCATATTATTAGCCATATTATGCTTATATGATCGATAGAACGACAATTACTATACTTATTACACTCACTGTTATCAATCTAACTCATATTATTAGCCATATTATGCTTATATGATCGATAGAACGACAATTACTATACTTGTTACTCTTATTATTATCAATGGAACTCATATTATTAGCCATATTGTGCTTATATGATCGATAGAACGACAATTACTATACTTATTACTCTTATTATTATCAATGGAACTCGTATTATTAGCCATATTGTGCTTATATGATCGATAGAACGACAATTACTATACTTATTACACTCACTGTTATCAATCCACATCATATTATTAACCATATTATGCAGATATGATCGATAGAACGACAATTACTATACTTTTTACTCTTATTATTATCAATCTAACTCATATTATTAGCCATATTATGCTTATATGATCGATAGAACGACAATTTCTATACTCATTACGCTTATTATTATCAATCTAACTCATATTATTAGCCATATTATGCTTATATGATCGATAGAACGACAATTACTATACTTATTACACTCACTGTTATCAATCCAACTCATATTATTAACCATATTATGCAGATATGATCGATAGAACGACAATTACTATACTCATTACTCTTATTATTATCAGTCTAACTCATATTATTAGCCATATTATGCTTATATGTTCGATAGAACGACAATTACTATACTTATTACACTCACTGTTATCAATCCAACTCATATTATTAACCATATTATGCAGATATGATCGATAGAACGACAATTACTATACTCATTACTCTTATTATTATCAATCTAACTCATATTATTAGCCATATTATGCTTATATGATCGATAGAACGACAATTACTATACTTATTTCTCTTATTATTATCAATCTAACTCATATTATTAGCCATATTATGCTTATATGATCGACAGAACGACAATTACTATACTTATTACACACACTGCTATCAATCTAACTCATATTATTAGCCATATTATGTTTATATGATCGGTCGAATGATAATTACTATACTTATTACTCTTATTATTATCAATCTAACTCATATTGTTAATCATATTATGCAGATATGATCGACAGAACTACAATTACTATACTCATTACTCTTATTTTTATCAATCTACCTCATATTATTCGCCATATTATGCTTATATGATCGATAGAACGACAATTACTATACTTATTACACTCACTGTTATCAATCTAACTCATATTATTAGCCATATTATGCTTATATGATCGATAGAACGACAATTACTATACTTACTACACTCACTATTATCAATCTAACTCTAATTATTAACCATGTTATGCAGTTAGGATCGGTAGAACGACAATTACTATACTTATTACTCTTATTATTATCAATGGAACTCATATTATTAGCCATGTTATGCTTATATGATCGATAGAACGACAATTACTATACTCATTACTCTTATTATTATCAATCTAACTCATATTATTAGCCATATTATGCTTATATGATCGATAGAACGACAATTACTATACTTATTTCTCTAATTATTATCAATCTAACTCATATTATTAGCCATATTATGATTATATGATCAATAGAACGACAATTACTATACTTATTACACTCACTGCTATCAATCTAACTCATATTATTAGCCATATTATGTTTATATCATCGGTAGAATGATAATTACTATACTTATTATTCTTATTATTATCAATCTAACTCATATTATTAATCATATTATGCAGATATGATCGATAGAACTACAATTACTATACTCATTACTCTTATTTTTATCAATCTAACTCATATTATTAGCCATATTATGAATATATGATCGATCGAACGACAATTACTATACTTATTTCTCTTATTATTATCAATCTAACTCATATTATTAGCCATATTATGCTTATATGATCGATAGAACGACAATTACTATACTCATTACTCTTATTATTATCAATCTAACTCATATTATTAGCCATATTATGCTTATATGATCGATAGAACGACAATTACTATACTTATTTCTCTTATTATTATCAATCTCACTCATATTATTAGCCATATTATGCTTATATGATCGATAGAACGACAATTACTATACTTATTACACTAACTGTTATCAATCCAACTCATATTATTAACCATATTATGCAGATATGATCGATAGAACGACAATTACTATACTCATTACTCTTATTATTATCAATCTAACTCATATTATTAGCCATATTATGCTTATATGATCGATAGTACGACAATTACAATACTTATTACACTCACTATTATCAATCTAACTCATATTATTAACCATGTTATGCAGGTATGATCGATAGAACGACAATTACTATACTTATTACTCTTATTATTATCAATCTAACTCATATTATTAGCCATATTGTGCTTATATGATCGATAGAACGACAATTACTATACTTTTTACTCTTATTATTATCAATCTAACTCATATTATTAGCCATATTATGCTTATATGATCGATAGAACGACAATTACTATACTTTTTACTCTTATTATTATCAATCTAACTCATATTATTAGCCATATTATGCTTATATGATCGATAGAACGACAATTTCTATACTCATTACTCTTATTATTATCAATCTAACTCATATTATTAGCCATATTATGCTTATATGATCGATAGAACGACAATTACTATACTTACTACACTCACTATTATCAATCTAACTCTAATTATTAACCATGTTATGCAGTTAGGATCGGTAGAACGACAATTACTATACTTATTACTCTTATTATTATCAATGGAACTCATATTATTAGCCATGTTATGCTTATATGATCGATAGAACGACAAATACTATACTCATTACTCTTATTATTATCAATCTAACTCATATTATTAGCCATATTATGCTTATATGATCGATAGAACGACAATTACTATACTTATTTCTCTAATTATTATCAATCTAACTCATATTATTAGCCATATTATGATTATATGATCAATAGAACGACAATTACTATTCTTATTACACTCACTGCTATCAATCTAACTCATATTATTAGCCATATTATGTTTATATCATCGGTAGAATGATAATTACTATACTTATTATTCTTATTATTATCAATCTAACTCATATTATTAATCATATTATGCAGATATGATCGATAGAACTACAATTACTATACTCATTACTCTTATTTTTATCAATCTAACTCATATTATTAGCCATATTATGCATATATGATCGATCGAACGACAATTACTATACTTATTTCTCTTATTATTATCAATCTAACTCATATTATTAGCCATATTATGCTTATATGATCGATAGAACGACAATTACTATACTCATTACTCTTATTATTATCAATCTAACTCATATTATTAGCCATATTATGCTTATATGATCGATAGAACGACAATTACTATACTTATTACACTAACTGTTATCAATCCAACTCATATTATTAGCCATATTATGCTTATATGATCGATAGAACGACAATTACTATACTTATTACACTAACTGTTATCAATCCAACTCATATTATTAACCATATTATGCAGATATGATCGATAGAACGACAATTGCTATACTCATTACTCTTATTATTATCAATCTAACTCATATTATTAGCCATATTATGCTTATATGATCGATAGTACGACAATTACAATACTTATTACACTCACTATTATCAATCTAACTCATATTATTAACCATGTTATGCAGGTATGATCGATAGAACGACAATTACTATACTTATTACTCTTATTATTATCAATGGAACTCATATTATTAGCCATGTTATGCAGATATGATCGATAGAACGACAATTACTATACTTATTACTCTTATTATTATCAATGGAACTCATATTATTAGCCATATTGTGCTTATATGATCGATAGATCGACAATTACTATACTTATTACACTCACTGTTATCAATCCACCTCATATTATTCACCATATTATGCAGATATGATCGATAGAACGACAATTACTATACTTTTTACTCTTATTATTATCAATCTAACTCATATTATTAGCCATATTATGCTTATATGATCGATAGAACGACAATTACTATACTTTTTACTCTTATTATTATCAATCTAACTCATATTATTAGCCATATTATGCTTATATGATCGATAGAACGACAATTTCTATACTCATTACTCTTATTATTATCAATCTAACTCATATTATTAGCCATATTATGCTTATATGATCGATAGAACGACAATTACTATACTTATTACACTAACTGTTATCAATCCAACTCATATTATTAACCATATTATGCAGATATGATCGATAGAACGACAATTACTATACTCATTACTCTTATTATTATCAATCTAACTCATATTATTAGCCATATTATGCTTATATGATCGATAGTACGACAATTACAATACTTATTACACTCACTATTATCAATCTAACTCATATTATTAATCATGTTATGCAGATATGATCGATAGAACGATAATTACTATACTTATTACACTTATTATTATCAATCTAACTCATATTATTAGCCATATTATGCATATATGATCGATCGAACGACAATTACTATACTTATTTCTCTTATTATTATCAATCTAACTCATATTATTAGCCATATTATGCTTATATGATCGATAGAACGACAATTACTATACTCATTACTCTTATTATTATCAATCTAACTCATATTATTAGCCATATTATGCTTATATGATCGATAGAACGACAATTACTATACTTATTTCTCTTATTATTATCAATCTCACTCATATTATTAGCCATATTATGCTTATATGATCGATAGAACAACAATTACTATACTTGTTACACTCACTGCTATCAATCTAACTCATATTATTAATCATGTTATGCTTATATGATCGATAGAACGACAATTACTATACTCATTACTCTTATTATTATCAATCTAACTCATATTATTAGCCATATTATGCTTATATGATCGATAGAACGACAATTACTATACTTATTACACTCACTGTTATCAATCCAACTCATATTATTAACCATATTATGCAGATATGATCGATAGAACGACAATTACTATACTCAGTACTCTTATTATTATCAATCTAACTCATATTATTAGCCATATTATGCTTATATGATCGATAGAACGACAATTACTATACTTATTTCTCTTATTATTATCAATCTAACTCATATTATTAGCCATATTATACTTATATGATCGATAGAACGACAATTACTATACTTATTACACTCACTGCTATCAATCTAACTCATATTATTAGCCATATTATGTTTATATGATCGGTAGAATGATAATTACTATACTTATTATTCTTATTATTATCAATCTAACTCATATTGTCAACCATATTATGCAGATATGATCGATAGAACTACAATTACTATACTCATTACTCTTATTTTTATCAATCTACCTCATATTATTCGCCATATTATGCTTATATGATCGATAGAACGACAATTACTATACTTATTACACTCACTGTTATCAATCTAACTCATATTATTAGCCATATTATGCTTATATGATCGATAGAACGACAATTACTGTACTTATTACTCTTATTATTATCAATGGAACTCGTATTATTAGCCATATTGTGCTTATATGATCGATAGAACGACAATTACTATACTTATTACTCTTATTATTATCAATGGAACTCATATTATTAGCCATATTGTGCTTATATGATCGATAGAACGACAATTACTACACTTATTACACTCACTGTTATCAATCCACCTCATATTATTGACCATATTATGCAGATATGATCGATAGAACGACAATTACTATACTTTTTACTCTTATTATTATCAATCTAACTCATATTATTAGCCATATTATGCTTATATGATCGATAGTACGACAATTACTATACTTATTACACTCACTATTATCAATCTAACTCATATTATTAATCATGTTATGCAGATATGATCGATAGAACGACAATTACTATACTTATTACTCTTATTATTATCAATGGAACTCATATTATTAGCCATATTGTGCTTATATGATCGATAGAACGACAATTACTACACTTATTACACTCACTGTTATCAATCCACCTCATATTATTAACCATATTATGCAGATATGATCGATAGAACGACAATTACTATACTTTTTACTCTTATTATTATCAATCTAACTCATATTATTAGCCATATTATGCTTATATGATCGATAGTACGACAATTACTATACTTATTACACTCACTATTATCAATCTAACTCATATTATTAATCATGTTATGCAGATATGATCGATAGAACGATAATTACTATACTTATTACACTTATTATTATCAATGGAACTCATATTATTAGCCATGTTATGCTTATATGATCGATAGAACGACAATTACTATACTCATTGCTCTTATTATTATCAATCTAACTCATATTATTAGCCATATTATGCTTATATGATCGATAGAACGACAATCACTATACTTATTTCTCTTATTATTTTCAATCTAACTCATATTATTAGCCATATTATGCTTATATGATCGATAGAACGACAATTACTATACTTATTACACTAACTGTTATCAATCCAACTCATATTATTAACCATATTATGCAGATATGATCGATAGAACGACAATTACTATACTCATTACTCTTATTATTATCAATCTAACTGATATTATTAGCCATATTATGCTGATATGATCGATAGTACGACAATTACAATACTTATTACACTCACTATTATCAATCTAACTCATATTATTAATCATGTTATGCAGATATGATCGATAGAACGATAATTACTATACTTATTACACTTATTATTATCAATCTAACTCATATTATTAGCCATATTATGCATATATGATCGATCGAACGACAATTACTATACTTATTTCTCTTATTATTATCAATCTAACTCATATTATTAGCCATATTATGCTTATATGATCGATAGAACGACAATTACTATACTCATTACTCTTATTATTATCAATCCAACTCATATTATTAGCCATATTATGCTTATATGATCGATAGAACGACAATTACTATACTTATTTCTCTTATTATTATCAATCTCACTCATATTATTAGCCATATTATGCTTATATGATCGATAGAACAACAATTACTATACTTGTTACACTCACTGCTATCAATCTAACTCATATTATTAATCATGTTATGTTTATATGATCGATAGAACGACAATTACTATACTCATTACTCTTATTATTATCAATCTAACTCATATTATTAGCCATATTATGCTTATATGATCGATAGAACGACAATTACTATACTTATTACACTCACTGTTATCAATCCAACTCATATTATTAACCATATTATGCAGATATGATCGATAGAACGACAATTACTATACTCAGTACTCTTATTATTATCAATCTAACTCATATTATTAGCCATATTATGCTTATATGATCGATAGAACGACAATTACTATACTTATTTCTCTTATTATTATCAATCTAACTGATATTATTAGCCATATTATACTTATATGATCGATAGAACGACAATTACTACACTTATTACACTCACTGCTATCAATCTAACTCATATTATTAGCCATATTATGTTTATATGATCGGTAGAATGATAATTACTATACTTATTACTCTTATTATTATCAATCTAACTCATATTGTCAACCATATTATGCAGATATGATCGATAGAACTACAATTACTATACTCATTACTCTTATTTTTATCAATCTACCTCATATTATTCGCCATATTATGCTTATATGATCGATAGAACGACAATTACTATACTTATTACACTCACTGTTATCAATCTAACTCATATTATTAGCCATATTATGCTTATATGATCGATAGAACGACAATTACTGTACTTATTACTCTTATTATTATCAATGGAACTCGTATTATTAGCCATATTGTGCTTATATGATCGATAGAACGACAATTACTATACTTATTACTCTTATTATTATCAATGGAACTCATATTATTAGCCATATTGTGCTTATATGATCGATAGAACGACAATTACTACACTTATTACACTCACTGTTATCAATCCACCTCATATTATTGACCATATTATGCAGATATGATCGATAGAACGACAATTACTATACTTTTTACTCTTATTATTATCAATCTAACTCATATTATTAGCCATATTATGCTTATATGATCGATAGTACGACAATTACTATACTTATTACACTCACTACTATCAATCTAACTCATATTATTAATCATGTTATGCAGATATGATCGATAGAACGACAATTACTATACTTATTACTCTTATTATTATCAATGGAACTCATATTATTAGCCATATTGTGCTTATATGATCGATAGAACGTCAATTACTACACTTATTACACTCACTGTTATCAATCCACCTCATATTATTAACCATATTATGCAGATATGATCGATAGAACGACAATTACTATACTTTTTACTCTTATTATTATCAATCTAACTCATATTATTAGCCATATTATGCTTATATGATCGATAGTACGACAATTACTATACTTATTACACTCACTATTATCAATCTAACTCATATTATTAATCATGTTATGCAGATATGATCGATAGAACGATAATTACTATACTTATTACACTTATTATTATCAATGGAACTCATATTATTAGCCATGTTATGCTTATATGATCGATAGAACGACAATTACTATACTCATTGCTCTTATTATTATCAATCTAACTCATATTATTAGCCATATTATGCTTATATGATCGATAGAACGACAATCACTATACTTATTTCTCTTATTATTTTCAATCTAACTCATATTATTAGCCATATTATGCTTATATGATCGATAGAACGACAATTACTATACTTATTACACTAACTGTTATCAATCCAACTCATATTATTAACCATATTATGCAGATATGATCGATAGAACGACAATTACTATACTCATTACTCTTATTATTATCAATCTAACTCATATTATTAGCCATATTATGCTTATATGATCGATAGTACGACAATTACAATACTTATTACACTCACTATTATCAATCTAACTCATATTATTAATCATGTTATGCAGATATGATCGATAGAACGATAATTACTATACTTATTACACTTATTATTATCAATCTAACTCATATTATTAGCCATATTATGCATATATGATCGATCGAACGACAATTACTATACTTATTTCTCTTATTATTATCAATCTAACTCATATTATTAGCCATATTATGCTTATATGATCGATAGAACGACAATTACTATACTCATTACTCTTATTATTATCAATCCAACTCATATTATTAGCCATATTATGCTTATATGATCGATAGAACGACAATTACTATACTTATTTCTCTTATTATTATCAATCTCACTCATATTATTAGCCATATTATGCTTATATGATCGATAGAACAACAATTACTATACTTGTTACACTCACTGCTATCAATCTAACTCATATTATTAATCATGTTATGCTTATATGATCGATAGAACGACAATTACTATACTCATTACTCTTATTATTATCAATCTAACTCATATTATTAGCCATATTATGCTTATATGATCGATAGAACGACAATTACTATACTTATTACACTCACTGTTATCAATCCAACTCATATTATTAACCATATTATGCAGATATGATCGATAGAACGACAATTACTATACTCAGTACTCTTATTATTATCAATCTAACTCATATTATTAGCCATATTATGCTTATATGATCGATAGAACGACAATTACTATACTTATTTCTCTTATTATTATCAATCTAACTGATATTATTAGCCATATTATACTTATATGATCGATAGAACGACAATTACTACACTTATTACACTCACTGCTATCAATCTAACTCATATTATTAGCCATATTATGTTTATATGATCGGTAGAATGATAATTACTATACTTATTACTCTTATTATTATCAATCTAACTCATATTGTTAACCATATTATGCAGATATGATCGATAGAACTACAATTACTATACTCATTACTCTTATTTTTATCAATCTACCTCATATTATTCGCCATATTATGCTTATATGATCGATAGGACGACAATTACTATACTTATTACACTCACTGTTATCAATCTAACTCATATTATTAGCCATATTATGCTTATATGATCGATAGAACGACAATTACTGTACTTATTACTCTTATTATTATCAATGGAACTCGTATTATTAGCCATATTGTGCTTATATGATCGATAGAACGACAATTACTATACTTATTACTCTTATTATTATCAATGGAACTCATATTATTAGCCATATTGTGCTTATATGATCGATAGAACGACAATTACTATACTTATTACACTCACTATTATCAATCTAACTCATATTATTAATCATGTTATGCAGATATGATCGATAGAACGATAATTACTATACTTATTACACTTATTATTATCAATGGCACTCATATTATTAGCCATGTTATGCTTATATGATCGATAGAACGACAATTACTATACTTATTACTCTTATTATTATCAATGGAACTCATATTATTAGCCATATTGTGCTTATATGATCGATAGAACGACATCTACTATACTTATTACTCTTATTATTATCAATGGAACTCGTATTATTAGCCATATTGTGCTTATATGATCGATAGAACGACAATTACTATACTTATTACACTCACTGTTATCAATCCACATCATATTATTAACCATATTATGCAGATATGATCGATAGAACGACAATTACTATACTTTTTACTCTTATTATTATCAATCTAACTCATATTATTAGCCATATTATGCTTATATGATCGATAGAACGACAATTCCTATACTCATTACTCTTATTATTATCAATCTAACTCATATTATTAGCCATATTATGCTTATATGATCGATAGAACGACAATTACTATACTTATTACACTCACTGTTATCAATCCAACTCATATTATTAACCATATTATGCAGATATGATCGATAGAACGACAATTACTATACTCATTACTCTTATTATTATCAGTCTAACTCATATTATTAGCCATATTATGCTTATATGTTCGATAGAACGACAATTACTATACTTATTACACTCACTGTTATCAATCCAACTCATATTATTAACCATATTATGCAGATATGATCGATAGAACGACAATTACTATACTCATTACTCTTATTATTATCAATCTAACTCATATTATTAGCCATATTATGCTTATATGATCGATAGAACGACAATTACTATACTTATTTCTCTTATTATTATCAATCTAACTCATATTATTAGCCATATTATGCTTATATGATCGATAGTACGACAATTACTATACTTATTACACTCACTATTATCAATCTAACTCATATTATTAATCATGTTATGCAGATATGATCGATAGAACGATAATTACTATACTTATTACACTTATTATTATCAATGGAACTCATATTATTAGCCATGTTATGCTTATATGATCGATAGAACGACAATTACTATACTCATTGCTCTTATTATTATCAATCTAACTCATATTATTAGCCATATTATGCTTATATGATCGATAGAACGACAATCACTATACTTATTTCTCTTATTATTTTCAATCTAACTCATATTATTAGCCATATTATGCTTATATGATCGATAGAACGACAATTACTATACTTATTACACTAACTGTTATCAATCCAACTCATATTATTAACCATATTATGCAGATATGATCGATAGAACGATAATTACTATACTCATTACTCTTATTATTATCAATCTAACTCATATTATTAGCCATATTATGCTTATATGATCGATAGTACGACAATTACAATACTTATTACACCCACTATTATCAATCTAACTCATATTATTAATCATGTTATGCAGATATGATCGATAGAACGATAATTACTATACTTATTACACTTATTATTATCAATCTAACTCATATTATTAGCCATATTGTGCATATATGATCGATCGAACGACAATTACTATACTTATTTCTCTTATTATTATCAATCTAACTCATATTATTAGCCATATTATGCTTATATGATCGATAGAACGACAATTACTATACTCATTACTCTTATTATTATCAATCCAACTCATATTATTAGCCATATTATGCTTATATGATCGATAGAACGACAATTACTATACTTATTTCTCTTATTATTATCAATCTCACTCATATTATTAGCCATATTATGCTTATATGATCGATAGAACAACAATTACTATACTTGTTACACTCACTGCTATCAATCTAACTCATATTATTAATCATGTTATGCTTATATGATCGATAGAACGACAATTACTATACTCATTACTCTTATTATTATCAATCTAACTCATATTATTAGCCATATTATGCTTATATGATCGATAGAACGACAATTACTATACTTATTACACTCACTGTTATCAATCCAACTCATATTATTAACCATATTATGCAGATATGATCGATAGAAC
>NW_027474891.1:0-24099 GCF_050947335.1 Megachile rotundata | reverse complement strand
AGTGTTATTATTATCAATCTAACTCATATTATTAGCCATATTATGCTTAAATGATCGATAGAACGACAATTACTATACTTATTACTCTTATTATTATCAATCTGACTCTTATTATTACCCATATTATGCTTAAATGATCGATAGAACGACAATTACTATACTTATTACTCTTATTATTATCAATCTACCTCATATTATTAGCCATATTATGCTTATATGATCGATAGAACGACAAATACTATACTTACTACTCTTATTATTATCAATCTAACTCATATTATTAGCCATATTATGCTTAAATGATCGATAGAACGACAATTACTATACTTATTTCTCTTATTATTATCAATCTAACTCGAATTATTAGCCATATTATGCTTACATGATCGATAGAACGACAAATACTCTACTTATTACTCTTATTATTATCAATCTAACTCATATTATTAGCCATATTATGCTTACATGATCGATAGAACGACAATTACTATACTCACTACTCTTAGTATTATCAATCTAACTCATACTGTTAGCCATATTATGCTTATATTATCGATAGAACGACAATTACTATACTTATTACTGTTATTATTATCAATCTAACTCATATTATTAGCCATATTATGCTTAAATGATCGATAGAACGACAATTACTATACTTATTACTCTTATTATTATCAATCTAACTCGTATTATTAGCCATATGATGCTTACATGATCGATAGAACGACAAATACTCTACTTATTACTCTTATTATTATCAATCTACTTCATATTATTAGCCATATTATGCTTATATGATCGATAGAACGACAAATACTATACTTACTACTCTTATTATTATCAATCTAACTCATATTATTAGCCATATTATGCTTATATGATCGATAGAATGAGAATTACTATACTCAGTACTCTTAGTATTATAACTCTAACTCATATTATTAGCCATATTATGCTTATATTATCGATAGAACGACAATTACTATACTTATTAGTGTTATTATTATCAATCTAACTCATATTATTAGCCATATTATGCTTAAATGATCGATAGAACGACAATTACTATACTTATTACTCTTATTATTATCAATCTGACTCTTATTATTACCCATATTATGCTTAAATGATCGATAGAACGACAATTACTATACTTATTACTCTTATTATTATCAATCTACCTCATATTATTAGCCATATTATGCTTATATGATCGATAGAACGACAAATACTATACTTACTACTCTTATTATTATCAATCTAACTCATATTATTAGCCATATTATGCTTAAATGATCGATAGAACGACAATTACTATACTTATTTCTCTTATTATTATCAATCTAACTCGAATTATTAGCCATATTATGCTTACATGATCGATAGAACGACAAATACTCTACTTATTACTCTTATTATTATCAATCTAACTCATATTATTAGCCATATTATGCTTACATGATCGATAGAACGACAATTACTATACTCACTACTCTTAGTATTATCAATCTAACTCATACTGTTAGCCATATTATGCTTATATTATCGATAGAACGACAATTACTATACTTATTACTGTTATTATTATCAATCTAACTCATATTATTAGCCATATTATGCTTAAATGATCGATAGAACGACAATTACTATACTTATTACTCTTATTATTATCAATCTAACTCGTATTATTAGCCATATGATGCTTACATGATCGATAGAACGACAAATACTCTACTTATTACTCTTATTATTATCAATCTACTTCATATTATTAGCCATATTATGCTTATATGATCGATAGAACGACAAATACTATACTTACTACTCTTATTATTATCAATCTAACTCATATTATTAGCCATATTATGCTTAAATGATCGATAGAACGACAATTACTATACTTATTTCTCTTATTATTATCAATCTAACTCGCATTATTAGCCATATTATGCTTACATGATCGATAGAACGACAAATACTATACTTATTACTCTTATTATTATCAATCTAACTCATATTATTAGCCATATTATGCTTATATTATCGATAGAACGACAATTACTATACTTATTACTGTTATTATTATCAATCTGACTCATATTATTACCCATATTATGCTTAAATGATCGATAGAACGACAATTACTATACTTATTACTCTTATTATTATCAATCTACCTCATATTATTAGCCATATTATGCTTATATGATCGATAGAACGACAAATACTATACTTACTACTCTTATTATTATCAATCTAACTCATATTATTAGCCATATTATGCTTAAATGATCGATAGAACGACAATTACTATACTTATTACTCTATTATTATCAATCTAACTCGTATTATTAGCCATATGATGCTTACATGATCGATAGAACGACAAATACTCTACTTATTACTCTTATTATTATCAATCTACCTCATATTATTAGCCATATTATGCTTATATGATCGATAGAACGACAAATACTATACTTACTACTCTTATTATTATCAATCTAACTCATATTATTAGCCATATTATGCTTATGTGATCGATAGAACGAGAATTACTATACTCACTACTCTTAGTATTATCAATCTAACTCATATTATTAGCCATATTATGCTTATATTATCGATAGAACGACAATTACTATACTTATTACTGTTATTATTATCAATTTAACTCATATTATTAGCCATATTATGCTTAAATGATCGATAGAACGACAATTACTATACTTATTACTCTTATTATTATCAATCTAACTCGTATTATTAGCCATATTATGCTTACATGATCGATACAACGACAAATACTCTACTTATTACTCTTATTATTATCAATCTAACTCATATTATTAGCCATATTATGCTTAAATGATCGATAGAACTACAATTACTATACCCATTACTCTTATTATTATCAATCTAACTCGCATTATTAGCCATATTATGCTTACATGATCGATAGAACGACAATTACTATACTTATTACTGTTATTATTATCAATCTAACTCATATTATTAGCCATATTATGCTTATATGATCGATAGAATGAGAATTAATATACTCACTACTCTCAGTATTATCACTCTAACTCATATTATTAGCCATATTATGCTTATATGATCGAGAGAACGACAATTCCTGTAGTTATTACTCTTATTATTATCAATCTAACTCATATTATTAGCCATATTATGCTTAAATGATCGATAGAACGACAATTACTATACTTATTACGCTTATTATTATCAATCTAACTCATATTATTAGCCATATTATGCTTAAATGATCGATAGAACTACAATTACTATACCCATTACTCTTATTATTATCAATCTAACTCATATTATTAGCCATATTATGCTTATATGATCGATAGAACGACAATTACTATACTTATTACTCTTATTATTATGAATCTAACTCATATTATTAACCATATTATGCAGATATGATCGATAGAACTACAATTACTATACCCATTACTCTTATTATTATCAATCTAACTCATATTATTAGCCATATTATGCTTATATGATCGATAGAATGAGAATTACTATACTCACTACGCTTAGTATTATCACTCTACCTCATATTATTAGCCTTATTATGCTTATATGATCGATAGAACGACAATTACTATACTTATTACTGTTATTATTATCAATCTGACTCATATTATTACCCATATTATGCTTAAATGATCGATAGAACGACAATTACTATACTTATTACTCTTATTATTATCAATCTACCTCATATTATTAGCCATATTATGCTTATATGATCGATAGAACGACAAATACTACACTTACTACTCTTATTATTATCAATCTAACTCATATTATTAGCCATATTATGCTTAAATGATCGATAGAACGACAATTACTATACTTATTTCTCTTATTATTATCAATCTAACTCGCATTATTAGCCATATTATGCTTACATGATCGATAGAACGACAAATACTATACTTATTACTCTTATTATTATCAATCTAACTCATATTATTAGCCATATTATGCTTATATTATCGATAGAACGACAATTACTATACTTATTACTGTTATTATTATCAATCTGACTCATATTATTACCCATATTATGCTTAAATGATCGATAGAACGACAATTACTATACTCATTACTCTTATTATTATCAATCTACCTCATATTATTAGCCATATTATGCTTATATGATCGATAGAACGAGAATTACAATACTCACTACTCTTAGTATTATCAATCTAACTCATATTATTAGCCATATTATGCTTATATTATCGATAGAACGACAATTACTATACTTATTACTCTTATTATTATCAATCTAACTCGTATTATTAGCCATATTATGCTTATATGATCGATAGAACGACAAATACTATACTTATTACTCTTATTATTATCAATCTAACTCATATTATTAGCCATATTATGCTTATATTATCGATAGAACGACAATTACTATACTTATTACTGTTATTATTATCAATCTAACTCATATTATTAGCCATATTATGCTTATATGATCGATAGAATGAGAATTAATATACTCACTACTCTCAGTATTATCACTCTAACTCATATTATTAGCCATATTATGCTTATATGATCGATAGAACGACAAATACTATACTTATTACTCTTATTATTATCAATCTAACTCATATTATTAGCCATATTATGGTTATATTATCGATAGAACGACAATTACTATACTTATTACTGTTATTATTATCAATCTAACTCATATTATTAGCCATATTATGCTTAAATGATCGATAGAACTACAATTACTATACCCATTACTCTTATTATTATCAATCTAACTCATATTATTAGCCATATTATGCTTATATGATCGATAGAACGAGAATTACAATACTCACTACTCTTAGTATTATCAATCTAACTCATATTATTAGCCATATTATGCTTATATTATCGATAGAACGACAATTACTATACTTATTACTCTTATTATTATCAATCTAACTCGTATTATTAGCCATATTATGCTTATATGATCGATAGAACGACAAATACTATACTTATTACTCTTATTATTATCAATCTAACTCATATTATTAGCCATATTATGCTTATATTATCGATAGAACGACAATTACTATACTTATTACTGTTATTATTATCAATCTAACTCATATTATTAGCCATATTATGCTTATATGATCGATAGAATGAGAATTAATATACTCACTACTCTCAGTATTATCACTCTAACTCATATTATTAGCCATATTATGCTTATATGATCGAGAGAACGACAATTCCTGTAGTTATTACTCTTATTATTATCAATCTAACTCATATTATTAGCCATATTATGCTTAAATGATCGATAGAACGACAATTACTATACTTATTACGCTTATTATTATCAATCTAACTCATATTATTAGCCATATTATGCTTAAATGATCGATAGAACTACAATTACTATACCCATTACTCTTATTATTATCAATCTAACTCATATTATTAGCCATATTATGCTTATATGATCGATAGAACGACAATTACTATACTTATTACTCTTATTATTATGAATCTAACTCATATTATTAACCATATTATGCAGATATGATCGATAGAACTACAATTACTGTACCCATTACTCTTATTATTATCAATCTAACTCATATTATTAGCCATATTACGCTTATATGATCGATTGAATGAGAATTACTATACTCACTACTCTTATTATTATCACTCTACCTCATATTATTAGCCTTATTATGCTTATATGATCGATAGAACGACAATTACTATACTTATTACTGTTATTATTATCAATCTGACTCATATTATTACCCATATTATGCTTAAATGATCGATAGAACGACAATCACTATACTTATTACTCTTATTATTATCAATCTACCTCATATTATTAGCCATATTATGCTTATATGATCGATAGAACGACAAATACTATACTTACTACTCTTATTATTGTCAATCTAACTCATATTATTAGCCATATTATGATTAAATGATCGATAGAACGACAATTACCATACTTATTTCTCTTATTATTATCAATCTAACTCGCATTATTAGCCATATTATGCTTACATGATCGATAGAACGACAAATACTCTACTTATTACTCTTATTATTATCAATCTAACTCATATTATTAGCCATATTATGCTTACATGATCGATAGAACGACAATTACTATACACACTACTCTTAGTATTATCAATCTAACTCATATTGTTAGCCATATTATGCTTATATTATCGATAGAACGACAATTACTATACTTATTACTGTTATTATTATCAATCTAACTCATATTATTAGCCATATTATGCTTATACGATCGATAGAATGAGAATTACTATACTCAGTACTCTTAGTATTATCACTCTAACTCATATTATTAGCCATATTATGCTTATATTATCGATAGAACGACAATTACTATACTTATTAGTGTTATTATTATCAATCTAACTCATATTATTAGCCATATTATGCTTAAATGATCGATAGAACGACAATTACTATACTTATTACTCTTATTATTATCAATCTAACTCGTATTATTAGCCATATGATGCTTACATGATCGATAGAACGACAAATACTCTACTTATTACTCTTATTATTATCAATCTACCTCATATTATTAGCCATATTATGCTTATATGATCGATAGAACGTAAATACTATACTTACTACTCTTATTATTATCAATCTAACTCATATTATTAGCCATATTATGCTTAAATGATCGATAGAACGACAATTACTATACTTATTTCTCTTATTATTATCAATCTAACTCGCATTATTAGCCATATTATGCTTACATGATCGATAGAACGACAAATACTATACTTATTACTCTTATTATTATCAATCTAACTCATATTATTAGCCATATTATGCTTATATTATCGATAGAACGACAATTACTATACTTATTACTCTTATTATTATCAATCTACCTCATATTATTAGCCATATTATGCTTATATGATCGATATAACGACAAATACTATACTTACTACTCTTATTATTATCAATCTAACTCATATTATTAGCCATATTATGCTTAAATGATCGATAGAACGACAATTACTATACTTATTTCTCTTATTATTATCAATCTAACTCGCATTATTAGCCATATTATGCTTACATGATCGATAGAACGACAAATACTCTACTTATTACTCTTATTATTATCAATCTAACTCATATTATTAGCCATATTATGCTTACATGATCGATAGAACGACAATTACTATACTCACTACTCTTAGTATTATCAATCTAACTCATATTGTTAGCCATATTATGCTTATATTATCGATAGAACGACAATTACTATACTTATTACTGTTATTATTATCAATCTAACTCATATTATTAGCCATATTATGCTTATATGATCGATAGAATGAGAATTACTATACTCAGTACTTTTAGTATTATAACTCTAACTCATATTATTAGCCATATTATGCTTATATTATCGATAGAACGACAATTACTATACTTATTAGTGTTATTATTATCAATCTAACTCATATTATTAGCCATATTATGCTTAAATGATCGATAGAACTACAATTACTATACCCATTACTCTTATTATTATCAATCTAACTCATATTATTAGCCATATTATGCTTATATGATCGATAGAACGAGAATTACAATACTCACTACTCTTAGTATTATCAATCTAACTCATATTATTAGCCATATTATGCTTATATTATCGATAGAACGACAATTACTATACTTATTACTCTTATTATTATCAATCTAACTCGTATTATTAGCCATATTATGCTTATATGATCGATAGAACGACAAATACTATACTTATTACTCTTATTATTATCAATCTAACTCATATTATTAGCCATATTATGCTTATATTATCGATAGAACGACAATTACTATACTTATTACTGTTATTATTATCAATCTAACTCATATTATTAGCCATATTATGCTTAAATGATCGATAGAACTACAATTACTATACCCATTACTCTTATTATTATCAATCTAACTCATATTATTAGCCATATTATGCTTATATGATCGATAGAACGAGAATTACAATACTCACTACTCTTAGTATTATCAATCTAACTCATATTATTAGTCATATTATGCTTATATTATCGATAGAACGACAATTACTATACTTATTACTCTTATTATTAGCAATCTAACTCGTATTATTAGCCATATTATGCTTATATGATCGATAGAACGACAAATACTATACTTATTACTCTTATTATTATCAATCTAACTCATATTATTAGCCATATTATGCTTATATTATCGAGAGAACGACAATTACTATACTTATTACTGTTATTATTATCAATCTAACTCATATTATTAGCCATATTATGCTTATATGATCGAGAGAACGACAATTCCTGTAGTTATTACTCTTATTATTATCAATCTAACTCATATTATTAGCCATATTATGCTTAAATGATCGATAGAACGACAATTACTATACTTATTACGCTTATTATTATCAATCTAACTCATATTATTAGCCATATTATGCTTAAATGATCGATAGAACTACAATTACTATACCCATTACTCTTATTATTATCAATCTAACTCATATTATTAGCCATATTATGCTTATATGATCGATAGAACGACAATTACTATACTTATTACTCTTATTATTATGAATCTAACTCATATTATTAACCATATTATGCAGATATGATCGATAGAACTACAATTACTATACCCATTACTCTTATTATTATCAATCTAACTCATATTATTAGCCATATTATGCTTATATGATCGATAGAATGAGAATTACTATACTCACTACTCTTAGTATTATCACTCTACCTCATATTATTAGCCTTATTATGCTTATATGATCGATAGAACGACAATTACTATACTTATTACTGTTATTATTATCAATCTGACTCATATTATTACCCATATTATGCTTAAATGATCGATAGAACAATTACTATACTTATTACTCTTATTATTATCAATCTACCTCATATTATTAGCCATATTATGCTTATATGATCGATAGAACGACAAATACTATACTTACTACTCTTATTATTATCAATCTAACTCATATTATTAGCCATATTATGCTTAAATGATCGATAGAACGACAATTACTATACTTATTTCTCTTCTTATTATCAATCTAACTCGCATTATTAGCCATATTATGCTTACATGATCGATAGAACGACAAATACTATACTTATTACTCTTATTATTATCAATCTAACTCATATTATTAGCCATATTATGCTTTTATTATCGATAGAACGACAATTACTATACTTATTACTGTTATTATTATCAATCTGACTCATATTATTACCCATATTATGCTTAAATGATCGATAGAACGACAATTACTATACATATTACTCTTATTATTATCAATCTACCTCATATTATTAGCCATATTATGCTTATATGATCGATAGAACGACAAATACTCTACTTATTACTCTTATTATTATCAATCTAACTCATATTATTAGCCATATTATGCTTATATGATCGATAGAACGACAAATACTATACTTATTACTCTTATTATTATCAATCTAACTCATATTATTAGCCATATTATGCTTATATTATCGATAGAACGACAATTACTATACTTATTACTGTTATTATTATCAATCTAACTCATATTATTAGCCATATTATGCTTATATGATCGATAGAATGAGAATTACTATACTCAGTACTCTTAGTATTATCAATCTAACTCATATTATTAGCCATATTATGCTTATATGATCGATAGAATGAGAATTACTATACTCACTACTCTTAGTATTATCACTCTACCTCATATTATTAGCCTTATTATGCTTATATGATCGATAGAACGACAATTACTATACTTATTACTGTTATTATTATCAATCTGACTCATATTATTACCCATATTATGCTTAAATGATCGATAGAACAATTACTATACTTATTACTCTTATTATTATCAATCTACCTCATATTATTAGCCATATTATGCTTATATGATCGATAGAACGACAAATACTATACTTACTACTCTTATTATTATCAATCTAACTCATATTATTAGCCATATTATGCTTAAATGATCGATAGAACGACAATTACTATACTTATTTCTCTTCTTATTATCAATCTAACTCGCATTATTAGCCATATTATGCTTACATGATCGATAGAACGACAAATACTATACTTATTACTCTTATTATTATCAATCTAACTCATATTATTAGCCATATTATGCTTTTATTATCGATAGAACGACAATTACTATACTTATTACTGTTATTATTATCAATCTGACTCATATTATTACCCATATTATGCTTAAATGATCGATAGAACGACAATTACTATACATATTACTCTTATTATTATCAATCTACCTCATATTATTAGCCATATTATGCTTATATGATCGATAGAACGACAAATACTCTACTTATTACTCTTATTATTATCAATCTAACTCATATTATTAGCCATATTATGCTTACATGATCGATAGAACGACAATTACTATACTTATTTCTCTTATTATTATCAATCTAACTCGCATTATTAGCCATATTATGCTTACATGATCGATAGAACGACAAATACTCTACTTATTACTCTTATTATTATCAATCTAACTCATATTATTAGCCATATTATGCTTACATGATCGATAGAACGACAATTACTATACTCACTACTCTTAGTATTATCAATCTAACTCATATTGTTAGCCATATTATGCTTATATTATCGATAGAACGACAATTACTATACTTATTTCTCTTATTATTATCAATCTAACTCGCATTATTAGCCATATTATGCTTACATGATCGATAGAACGACAAATACTCTACTTATTACTCTTATTATTATCAATCTAACTCATATTATTAGCCATATTATGCTTACATGATCGATAGAACGACAATTACTATACTCACTACTCTTAGTATTATCAATCTAACTCATATTGTTAGCCATATTATGCTTATATTATCGATAGAACGACAATTACTATACTTATTACTGTTATTATTATCAATCTAACTCATATTATTAGCCATATTATGCTTATATGATCGATAGAAAGAGAATTACTATACTCAGTACTCTTAGTATTATAACTCTAACTCATATTATTAGCCATATTATGCTTATATTATCGATAGAACGACAATTACTATACTTATTAGTGTTATTATTATCAATCTAACTCATATTATTAGCCATATTATGCTTAAATGATCGATAGAACGACAATTACTATACTTATTACTCTTATTATTATCAATCTAACTCGTATTATTAGCCATATGATGCTTATATGATCGATAGAACGACAATTACTATACTCACTACTCTTAGTATTATCAATCTAACTCATATTATTAGCCATATTATGCTTACATGATCGATAGAACGACAAATACTCTACTTATTACTCTTATTATTATCAATCTAACTCATATTATTAGCCATATTATGCTTACATGATCGATAGAACGACAATTACTATACTCACTACTCTTAGTATTATCAATCTAACTCATACTGTTAGCCATATTATGCTTATATTATCGATAGAACGACAATTACTATACTTATTACTGTTATTATTATCAATCTAACTCATATTATTAGCCATATCATGCTTAAATGATCGATAGAACGACAATTACTATACTTATTTCTCTTATTATTATCAATCTAACTCGCATTATTAGCCATATTATGCTTACATGATCGATAGAACGTCAAATACTATACTTATTACTCTTATTATTATCAATCTAACTCATATTATTAGCCATATTATGCTTATATTATCGATAGAACTTCAAATACTATACTTATTACTCTTATTATTATCAATCTAACTCATATTATTAGCCATATTATGCTTATATTATCGATAGAACGACAATTACTATACTTATTACTGTTATTATTATCAATCTGACTCATATTATTACCCATATTATGCTTAAATGATCGATAGAACGACAATTACTATACTTATTACTCTTATTATTATCAATCTACCTCATATTATTAGCCATATTATGCTTATATGATCGATAGAACGACAAATACTATACTTACTACTCTTATTATTATCAATCTAACTCATATTATTAGCCATATTATGCTTAAATGATCGATAGAACGACAATTACTATACTTATTTCTCTTATTATTATCAATCTAACTCGCATTATTAGCCATATTATGCTTACATGATCGATAGAACGACAAATACTCTACTTATTACTCTTATTATTATCAATCTAACTCATATTATTAGCCATATTATGCTTACATGATCGATAGAACGACAATTACTCTACTCACTACTCTTAGTATTATCAATCTAACTCATATTGTTAGCCATATTATGCTTATATTATCGATAGAACGACAATTACTATACTTATTACTGTTATTATTATCAATCTAACTCATATTATTAGCCATATTATGCTTATATGATCGATAGAATGAGAATTACTATACTCAGTACTCTTAGTATTATCACTCTAACTCATATTATTAGCCATATTATGCTTATATTATCGATAGAACGACGATTACTATACTTATTAGTGTTATTATTATCAATCTAACTCATATTATTAGCCATATTATGCTTAAATGATCGATAGAACGACAATTACTATACTTATTACTCTTATTATTATCAATCTAACTCGTATTATTAGCCATATGATGCTTACATGATCGATAGAACGACAAATACTCTACTTATTACTCTTATTATTATCAATCTAACTCATATTATTAGCCATATTATGCTTATATGATCGATAGAACGAGAATTACTATACTCACTACTCTTAGTATTATCAATCTAACTCATATTATTAGCCATATTATGCTTATATTATCGATAGAACGACAATTACTATACTTATTACTGTTATTATTATCAATCTAACTCATATTATTAGCCATATTATGCTTAAATGATCGATAGAACGACAATTACTATACTTATTACTCTTATTATTATCAACCTAACTCGTATTATTAGCCATATTATGCTTATATGATCGATAGAACGACAAATACTATACTTATTACTCTTATTATTATCAATCTAACTCATATTATTAGCCATATTATGCTTATATGATCGACAGAATGTGAATTACTATACTCACTACTCTTAGTATTATCACTCTACCTCATATTATTAGCCTTATTATGCTTATATGATCGATAGAACGACAATTACTATACTTATTACTGTTATTATTATCAATCTGACTCATATTATTACCCATATTATGCTTAAATGATCGATAGAACGACAATTACTATACTTATTACTCTTATTATTATCAATCTACCTCATATTATTAACCATATTATGCCGATATGATCGATAGAACTACAATTACTATACTCATTACACTTATTATTATCAATCTAACTCATATTATTAGCCATATTATGCTTATATGATCGATAGAATGAGAATTACTATACTCACTACTCTTAGTATTATCACTCTAACTCATATTATTAGCCTTATTATGCTTATATGATCGATAGAACGACAATTACTGTAGTTATTACTCTTATTATTATCAATCTAACTCATATTATTAGCCATATTATGCTTATATGATCGATAGAACGAGAATTACTATACTCTCTCCTCTTAGTATTATCAATCTAACTCATATTATTAGCCATATTATGGTTATATTATCGATAGAACGACAATTACTATACTTATTACTCTTATTATTATCAATCTAACTCATATTATTAGCCATATTATGCTTATATGATCGATAGAATGAGAATTACTATACTCACTACTCTTAGTATTATCACTCTAACTCATATTATTAGCCTTATTATGCTTATATGATCGATAGAACGACAATTACTGTAGTTATTACTCTTATTATTATCAATCTAACTCATATTATTAGCCATATTATGCTTATATGATCGATAGAACGAGAATTACTATACTCACTACTCTTAGTATTATCAATCTAACTCATATTATTAGCCATATTATGCTTATATGATCGATAGAACGACAATTACTATACTTATTACTCTTATTATTATCAATCTAACTCATATTATTAGCCATATTATGCTTATATGATCGATAGAACGAGAACTACTATACTCACTACTCTTAGTATTATCAATCTAACTCATATTATTAGCAATATTATGCTTATATTATCGATAGAACGACAATTACTGTAGTTATTACTCTTATTATTATCAATCTAACTCATATTATTAGCCATATTATGCTTATATGATCGATAGAACGAGAATTACTATACTCTCTACTCTTAGTATTATCAATCTAACTCATATTATTAGCCATATTATGGTTATATTATCGATAGAACGACAATTACTATACTTATTACTCTTATTATTATCAATCTAACTCATATTATTAGCCATATTATGCTTATATGATCGATAGAACGACAAATACTATACTTACTACTCTTATTATTATCAATCTAACTCATATTATTAGCCATATTATGCTTAAATGATCGATAGAACGACAATTACTATACTTATTTCTCTTATTATTATCAATCTAACTCGCATTATTAGCCATATTATGCTTACATGATCGATAGAACGACAAATACTATACTTATTACTCTTATGATTATCAATCTAACTCATATTATTCGCCATATTATGCTTATATTATCGATAGAACGACAATTACTATACTTATTACTGTTATTATTATCAATCTGACTCATATTATTACCCATATTATGCTTAAATGATCGATAGAACGACAATTACTATCCTTATTACTCTTATTATTATCAATCTACCTCATATTATTAGCCATATTATGCTTATATGATCGATAGAACGACAAATACTATACTTACTACTCTTATTATTATCAATCTAACTCATATTATTAGCCATATTATGCTTAAATGATCGATAGAACGACAATTACTATACTTATTTCTCTTATTATTATCAATCTAACTCGCATTATTAGCCATATTATGCTTACATGATTGATAGAACGACAAATACTCTACTTATTACTCTTATTATTATCAATCTAACTCATATTATTAGCCATATTATGCTTACATGATCGATAGAACGACAATTACTATACTCACTACTCTTAGTATTATCAATCTAACTCATATTGTTAGCCATATTATGCTTATATTATCGATAGAACGACAATTACTATACTTATTACTGTTATTATTATCAATCTAACTCATATTATTAGCCATATTATGCTTATATGATCGATAGAATGAGAATTACTATACTCAGTACTCTTAGTATTATCACTCTAACTCATATTATTAGCCATATTATGCTTATATTATCGATAGAACGACAATTACTATACTTATTAGTGTTATTATTATCAATCTAACTCATATTATTAGCCATATTATGCTTAAATGATCGATAGAACGACAATTACTATACTTATTACTCTTATTATCATCAACCTAACTCGTATTATTAGCCATATGATGCTTGCATGATCGATAGAACGACAAATACTCTACTTATTACTCTTATTATTATCAATCTAACTCATATTATTAGCCATATTATGCTTATATGATCGATAGAACGACAATTACTATACTCACTACTCTTAGTATTATCAATCTAACTCATATTATTAGCCATATTATGCTTATATTATCGATAGAACGACAATTACTATACTTATTACTGTTATTATTATCAATCTGACTCATATTATTAGCCATATTATGCTTATATGATCGACAGAATGAGAATTACTATACTCACTACTCTTAGTATTATCACTCTAACTCATATTATTAGCCATATTATGCTTATATGATCGAGAGAACGAGAATTACTATACTTATTACTCTTATTATTATCAATCTAACTCATATTATTAGCCATATTATGCTTATATGATCGATAGAACGACAATTACTATACTTATTGCTCTTATTATTATGAATCTAACCCATATTATTAACCATATTATGCCGATATGATCGATAGAACTACAATTACTATACTCACTACTCTTATTATTATCAATCTAACTCATATTATTAGCTATATTATTCTTATATGATCGATAGAACGAGAATTACTATACTCACTACTCTTAGTATTATCACTCTACCTCATATTATTAGCCTTATTATGCTTATATGATCGATAGAACGACAATTACTATACTTATTACTGTTATTATTATCAATCTGACTCATATTATTACCCATATTATGCTTAAATGATCGATAGAACAATTACTATACTTATTACTCTTATTATTATCAATCTACCTCATATTATTAGCCATATTATGCTTATATGATCGATAGAACGACAAATACTATACTTACTACTCTTATTATTATCAATCTAACTCATATTATTAGCCATATTATGCTTAAATGATCGATAGAACGACAATTACTATACTTATTTCTCTTCTTATTATCAATCTAACTCGCATTATTAGCCATATTATGCTTACATGATCGATAGAACGACAAATACTATACTTATTACTCTTATTATTATCAATCTAACTCATATTATTAGCCATATTATGCTTTTATTATCGATAGAACGACAATTACTATACTTATTACTGTTATTATTATCAATCTGACTCATATTATTACCCATATTATGCTTAAATGATCGATAGAACGACAATTACTATACATATTACTCTTATTATTATCAATCTACCTCATATTATTAGCCATATTATGCTTATATGATCGATAGAACGACAAATACTCTACTTATTACTCTTATTATTATCAATCTAACTCATATTATTAGCCATATTATGCTTACATGATCGATAGAACGACAATTACTATACTTATTTCTCTTATTATTATCAATCTAACTCGCATTATTAGCCATATTATGCTTACATGATCGATAGAACGACAAATACTCTACTTATTACTCTTATTATTATCAATCTAACTCATATTATTAGCCATATTATGCTTACATGATCGATAGAACGACAATTACTATACTCACTACTCTTAGTATTATCAATCTAACTCATATTGTTAGCCATATTATGCTTATATTATCGATAGAACGACAATTACTATACTTATTTCTCTTATTATTATCAATCTAACTCGCATTATTAGCCATATTATGCTTACATGATCGATAGAACGACAAATACTCTACTTATTACTCTTATTATTATCAATCTAACTCATATTATTAGCCATATTATGCTTACATGATCGATAGAACGACAATTACTATACTCACTACTCTTAGTATTATCAATCTAACTCATATTGTTAGCCATATTATGCTTATATTATCGATAGAACGACAATTACTATACTTATTACTGTTATTATTATCAATCTAACTCATATTATTAGCCATATTATGCTTATATGATCGATAGAAAGAGAATTACTATACTCAGTACTCTTAGTATTATAACTCTAACTCATATTATTAGCCATATTATGCTTATATTATCGATAGAACGACAATTACTATACTTATTAGTGTTATTATTATCAATCTAACTCATATTATTAGCCATATTATGCTTAAATGATCGATAGAACGACAATTACTATACTTATTACTCTTATTATTATCAATCTAACTCGTATTATTAGCCATATGATGCTTATATGATCGATAGAACGACAATTACTATACTCACTACTCTTAGTATTATCAATCTAACTCATATTATTAGCCATATTATGCTTACATGATCGATAGAACGACAAATACTCTACTTATTACTCTTATTATTATCAATCTAACTCATATTATTAGCCATATTATGCTTACATGATCGATAGAACGACAATTACTATACTCACTACTCTTAGTATTATCAATCTAACTCATACTGTTAGCCATATTATGCTTATATTATCGATAGAACGACAATTACTATACTTATTACTGTTATTATTATCAATCTAACTCATATTATTAGCCATATCATGCTTAAATGATCGATAGAACGACAATTACTATACTTATTTCTCTTATTATTATCAATCTAACTCGCATTATTAGCCATATTATGCTTACATGATCGATAGAACGTCAAATACTATACTTATTACTCTTATTATTATCAATCTAACTCATATTATTAGCCATATTATGCTTATATTATCGATAGAACTTCAAATACTATACTTATTACTCTTATTATTATCAATCTAACTCATATTATTAGCCATATTATGCTTATATTATCGATAGAACGACAATTACTATACTTATTACTGTTATTATTATCAATCTGACTCATATTATTACCCATATTATGCTTAAATGATCGATAGAACGACAATTACTATACTTATTACTCTTATTATTATCAATCTACCTCATATTATTAGCCATATTATGCTTATATGATCGATAGAACGACAAATACTATACTTACTACTCTTATTATTATCAATCTAACTCATATTATTAGCCATATTATGCTTAAATGATCGATAGAACGACAATTACTATACTTATTTCTCTTATTATTATCAATCTAACTCGCATTATTAGCCATATTATGCTTACATGATCGATAGAACGACAAATACTCTACTTATTACTCTTATTATTATCAATCTAACTCATATTATTAGCCATATTATGCTTACATGATCGATAGAACGACAATTACTCTACTCACTACTCTTAGTATTATCAATCTAACTCATATTGTTAGCCATATTATGCTTATATTATCGATAGAACGACAATTACTATACTTATTACTGTTATTATTATCAATCTAACTCATATTATTAGCCATATTATGCTTATATGATCGATAGAATGAGAATTACTATACTCAGTACTCTTAGTATTATCACTCTAACTCATATTATTAGCCATATTATGCTTATATTATCGATAGAACGACGATTACTATACTTATTAGTGTTATTATTATCAATCTAACTCATATTATTAGCCATATTATGCTTAAATGATCGATAGAACGACAATTACTATACTTATTACTCTTATTATTATCAATCTAACTCGTATTATTAGCCATATGATGCTTACATGATCGATAGAACGACAAATACTCTACTTATTACTCTTATTATTATCAATCTAACTCATATTATTAGCCATATTATGCTTATATGATCGATAGAACGAGAATTACTATACTCACTACTCTTAGTATTATCAATCTAACTCATATTATTAGCCATATTATGCTTATATTATCGATAGAACGACAATTACTATACTTATTACTGTTATTATTATCAATCTAACTCATATTATTAGCCATATTATGCTTAAATGATCGATAGAACGACAATTACTATACTTATTACTCTTATTATTATCAACCTAACTCGTATTATTAGCCATATTATGCTTATATGATCGATAGAACGACAAATACTATACTTATTACTCTTATTATTATCAATCTAACTCATATTATTAGCCATATTATGCTTATATGATCGACAGAATGTGAATTACTATACTCACTACTCTTAGTATTATCACTCTACCTCATATTATTAGCCTTATTATGCTTATATGATCGATAGAACGACAATTACTATACTTATTACTGTTATTATTATCAATCTGACTCATATTATTACCCATATTATGCTTAAATGATCGATAGAACGACAATTACTATACTTATTACTCTTATTATTATCAATCTACCTCATATTATTAACCATATTATGCCGATATGATCGATAGAACTACAATTACTATACTCATTACACTTATTATTATCAATCTAACTCATATTATTAGCCATATTATGCTTATATGATCGATAGAATGAGAATTACTATACTCACTACTCTTAGTATTATCACTCTAACTCATATTATTAGCCTTATTATGCTTATATGATCGATAGAACGACAATTACTGTAGTTATTACTCTTATTATTATCAATCTAACTCATATTATTAGCCATATTATGCTTATATGATCGATAGAACGAGAATTACTATACTCTCTCCTCTTAGTATTATCAATCTAACTCATATTATTAGCCATATTATGGTTATATTATCGATAGAACGACAATTACTATACTTATTACTCTTATTATTATCAATCTAACTCATATTATTAGCCATATTATGCTTATATGATCGATAGAATGAGAATTACTATACTCACTACTCTTAGTATTATCACTCTAACTCATATTATTAGCCTTATTATGCTTATATGATCGATAGAACGACAATTACTACTTTGTAGTTATTACTCTTATTATTATCAATCTAACTCATATTATTAGCCATATTATGCTTATATGATCGATAGAACGAGAATTACTATACTCACTACTCTTAGTATTATCAATCTAACTCATATTATTAGCCATATTATGCTTATATGATCGATAGAACGACAATTACTATACTTATTACTCTTATTATTATCAATCTAACTCATATTATTAGCCATATTATGCTTAAATGATCGATAGAACGACAATTACTATACTTATTACTCTTATTATTATCAACCTAACTCGTATTATTAGCCATATTATGCTTATATGATCGATAGAACGACAAATACTATACTTATTACTCTTATTATTATCAATCTAACTCATATTATTAGCCATATTATGCTTATATGATCGACAGAATGTGAATTACTATACTCACTACTCTTAGTATTATCACTCTACCTCATATTATTAGCCTTATTATGCTTATATGATCGATAGAACGACAATTACTATACTTATTACTGTTATTATTATCAATCTGACTCATATTATTACCCATATTATGCTTAAATGATCGATAGAACGACAATTACTATACTTATTACTCTTATTATTATCAATCTACCTCATATTATTAACCATATTATGCCGATATGATCGATAGAACTACAATTACTATACTCATTACACTTATTATTATCAATCTAACTCATATTATTAGCCATATTATGCTTATATGATCGATAGAATGAGAATTACTATACTCACTACTCTTAGTATTATCACTCTAACTCATATTATTAGCCTTATTATGCTTATATGATCGATAGAACGACAATTACTGTAGTTATTACTCTTATTATTATCAATCTAACTCATATTATTAGCCATATTATGCTTATATGATCGATAGAACGAGAATTACTATACTCTCTCCTCTTAGTATTATCAATCTAACTCATATTATTAGCCATATTATGGTTATATTATCGATAGAACGACAATTACTATACTTATTACTCTTATTATTATCAATCTAACTCATATTATTAGCCATATTATGCTTATATGATCGATAGAATGAGAATTACTATACTCACTACTCTTAGTATTATCACTCTAACTCATATTATTAGCCTTATTATGCTTATATGATCGATAGAACGACAATTACTGTAGTTATTACTCTTATTATTATCAATCTAACTCATATTATTAGCCATATTATGCTTATATGATCGATAGAACGAGAATTACTATACTCACTACTCTTAGTATTATCAATCTAACTCATATTATTAGCCATATTATGCTTATATGATCGATAGAACGACAATTACTATACTTATTACTCTTATTATTATCAATCTAACTCATATTATTAGCCATATTATGCTTATATGATCGATAGAACGAGAACTACTATACTCACTACTCTTAGTATTATCAATCTAACTCATATTATTAGCAATATTATGCTTATATTATCGATAGAACGACAATTACTGTAGTTATTACTCTTATTATTATCAATCTAACTCATATTATTAGCCATATTATGCTTATATGATCGATAGAACGAGAATTACTATACTCTCTACTCTTAGTATTATCAATCTAACTCATATTATTAGCCATATTATGGTTATATTATCGATAGAACGACAATTACTATACTTATTACTCTTATTATTATCAATCTAACTCATATTATTAGCCATATTATGCTTATATGATCGATAGAACGACAAATACTATACTTACTACTCTTATTATTATCAATCTAACTCATATTATTAGCCATATTATGCTTAAATGATCGATAGAACGACAATTACTATACTTATTTCTCTTATTATTATCAATCTAACTCGCATTATTAGCCATATTATGCTTACATGATCGATAGAACGACAAATACTATACTTACTACTCTTATTATTATCAATCTAACTCATATTATTAGCCATATTATGCTTAAATGATCGATAGAACGACAATTACTATACTTATTTCTCTTATTATTATCAATCTAACTCGCATTATTAGCCATATTATGCTTACATGATCGATAGAACGACAAATACTATACTTATTACTCTTATGATTATCAATCTAACTCATATTATTCGCCATATTATGCTTATATTATCGATAGAACGACAATTACTATACTTATTACTGTTATTATTATCAATCTGACTCATATTATTACCCATATTATGCTTAAATGATCGATAGAACGACAATTACTATCCTTATTACTCTTATTATTATCAATCTACCTCATATTATTAGCCATATTATGCTTATATGATCGATAGAACGACAAATACTATACTTACTACTCTTATTATTATCAATCTAACTCATATTATTAGCCATATTATGCTTAAATGATCGATAGAACGACAATTACTATACTTATTTCTCTTATTATTATCAATCTAACTCGCATTATTAGCCATATTATGCTTACATGATTGATAGAACGACAAATACTCTACTTATTACTCTTATTATTATCAATCTAACTCATATTATTAGCCATATTATGCTTACATGATCGATAGAACGACAATTACTATACTCACTACTCTTAGTATTATCAATCTAACTCATATTGTTAGCCATATTATGCTTATATTATCGATAGAACGACAATTACTATACTTATTACTGTTATTATTATCAATCTAACTCATATTATTAGCCATATTATGCTTATATGATCGATAGAATGAGAATTACTATACTCAGTACTCTTAGTATTATCACTCTAACTCATATTATTAGCCATATTATGCTTATATTATCGATAGAACGACAATTACTATACTTATTAGTGTTATTATTATCAATCTAACTCATATTATTAGCCATATTATGCTTAAATGATCGATAGAACGACAATTACTATACTTATTACTCTTATTATCATCAACCTAACTCGTATTATTAGCCATATGATGCTTGCATGATCGATAGAACGACAAATACTCTACTTATTACTCTTATTATTATCAATCTAACTCATATTATTAGCCATATTATGCTTATATGATCGATAGAACGACAATTACTATACTCACTACTCTTAGTATTATCAATCTAACTCATATTATTAGCCATATTATGCTTATATTATCGATAGAACGACAATTACTATACTTATTACTGTTATTATTATCAATCTGACTCATATTATTAGCCATATTATGCTTATATGATCGACAGAATGAGAATTACTATACTCACTACTCTTAGTATTATCACTCTAACTCATATTATTAGCCATATTATGCTTATATGATCGAGAGAACGAGAATTACTATACTTATTACTCTTATTATTATCAATCTAACTCATATTATTAGCCATATTATGCTTATATGATCGATAGAACGACAATTACTATACTTATTGCTCTTATTATTATGAATCTAACCCATATTATTAACCATATTATGCCGATATGATCGATAGAACTACAATTACTATACTCACTACTCTTATTATTATCAATCTAACTCATATTATTAGCTATATTATTCTTATATGATCGATAGAACGAGAATTACTATACTCACTACTCTTAGTATTATCAATCTAACTCATATTATTAGCCATATTATGCTTATATTATCGATAGAACGACAATTACTATACTTATTACTGTTATTATTATCAATCTAACTCATATTATTAG